>NW_009631689.1:46994-48137 GCF_000690535.1 Cariama cristata | reverse complement strand
GAGGTCTGCCTGGAGCCTTCTCTCCTCCAGGCTGAACAACCCCAACTCTCTCAGCCTGTCCTCACAGCAGAGGTGCTCCAGCCCTCGGATCATCTTCGTGGCCTTCTCTGGACTCACCCCAACAGGTCCATGTCCTTCTGGTGCTGAGGACCCCAGAGCTGAAGGCAGTACTGCGGGGGGGTCTCACCAGAGCGGAGCAGAGGGGGAGGACTATCTATGAAGGGAAGTTTTCATGCACTACAATAGAGGCATAGAAAAAAAAATACTTTATATTCAGGTAGTTAAAAATCCTCAGGATCTTGACACAGCAGTCATCCAAGTCAGATTTTTCAAAGTGAGACCAGTCTGACTGTCTCAGTAATTAAAAATGCTGTTCTGCCTTAAGCTGCTCTGAACCCAGAAAGGGCAAGACCCGCCATCCGTCTCGCTGTAGGCTGCGGTGGGTTAAGTGTCCCGATGGCGAGGTCCCTGGCTGCGCCCATCGAGGGTGACTCTTGAACTCTTCGCTGCTGTGAAAGGCAAAGGGCAAAGTTTTTCAGTAAGGCTGTGTTGCAAGCGATAGACCTCTGATTGCAGACACACGTACAGAGGCTGGATGTTTTATACAAAGAAACACAAATCTGCGTTTCTGCGTAACCAGATGAACTACCTCATTTATTAAATTTAGCTTTTAATTCCTTAGAGCTCTCCTTTATATATCTGCATTTTTTAGCAAAATGTAATTAATATCAGAGTGCCACCTCAACTAGGATTTTGAAAATAATTTATAATCATAGTATGGAGGATCAAAAAGCCATACCAAGTCACTTTTGTTAAGAAGGATGAATCTTTTGAATGAAATGACTCTACTAGTCTTGTTTTCTCTTTTGGTACTGAAATGCAATTATCTTCATGTAAACACTGCACCAAATAAATATTCTTTTTTTTTTTTTTTTACAAATAACTTTTCCGTAGTAGTGGTTTGTATCTGTTTGCTTGGATTTTTGGGAAGGAGTTTCTGGATTCAGTGTCTAAAGTGCTCTGAGAATCTGACTGAAAAAAACCACAACAAAAAAAAACCCAAAGCAAAAGAAAAACAACACAAGAGGGTGATCCAAGAGATTGCTTTAATTCCAGTGTTTCAGGTGCTTGAACAAACCCAGG
>NW_009631689.1:24073-46963 GCF_000690535.1 Cariama cristata | reverse complement strand
GAGCTGGCTGTCCAGGAATGTTGGTTGTCCTTAGTGGCTGGATCTGATGAAATCACTCTGACTTGTGACATTGAATTAAATAAGGAAGTTTAGCCTGAAGGCAATGGATCGAGGGAGTCGCACCCTATGTTGTTATTGCATCTCATCCTGCCTGAAGCAATGCGTACCTGCCTCTCTAGGTGTGAGCCGGGGTGTTATCAATAGCACATGAGCATCAAGTGCGCCTTGGGGCACACCATGAAGTAGTCAACAAGTTTTAAAGTACTTTCAAAATAGAAATTAAATAAATTAAGTTGTTATGGTATCAGCCTTTTTTACGGCTTCTGACCTGCAGCACTGCGAGTCAATAGTAGCAAAACGGTGTACTGCAATGTGGAAAACCGGCTGTACTGCTGAAGAGGGTTAAGGAAGCTGTATGCGGGCCTGGGGTGAACGCTGTGCCACAGCAGTCAGCCATCTGCTCCTGCGGTTTCATGTCAGAGGGTCAAACACCTTCCATCGTTTGTAGCCTGAAGAGAAGGCTTCTCTTGTGAGCATCTTGGAAATACGTGGCACACTGCCACAAGCACTTTTCTTTTTTTTTTGGATGAATGCGGACATTACTCTTGCCACACGAAGCACAGCTTTACCTGTTAAAATAAAAATGAAAGATGTCAGGAATACAGCATGCAGTATCATATTTTGCGCTGGCTTCCCTGAAATGAAAGAGCTTTTGGAAAGGTTCTCCTTGCCCTGGGGTGGGGAAGGAGAAAGGCAGCAAGTCGCATACTCAGACACCCTTCTAATGTTTTATCATCCTGGGTGGCTTAATCCCTTTTGGACATCCAAATCCTGCCATCTATTGAATCACCCATCAGTCCCAAAATTTCAGGTATCCAAAAGAACGAGCCTCTTAGCCTTTCTCTACAAATCAGAGAACTGAAAAAGGAGAAACAGAGCCAGCCACATCCTGTGGATGTACCGATCAGATGAAGTTTCTTTTCCCTCTAGGCTGGAACCGTTTCACACCCATCGTGCCCGCCCTCTCTGCCTGCTGGGCTGGGACTTGACAGTGGTGACACCTTGCAGAGTCATCTTTCAGGCGATGGCAGGAAAGACAACAGCTACAGCAAGGCAAAACCACAAAGGGAAGCAGGCGATCGCTCGTGTTGTGCAATAAGCTTCATGTTAGATAATTTGATTTCTACAGTTTGTGAGTTAAAGAGCTGAAAGCCCTCACTCTCATTTAAAAAAAAAAAGAAACAAATGCAACAAAACACAATCCTCAGAGCTCTGGCTTTTTAATAATTATTTTGATGCTTGTACAGATTCATAAAGGAAATGTTTAGAAATGGGCTAACATTTCTTTAATCACAGCTCCCCCTATGGCGCACTTTACATAAGGGTAGGTGTTTGCATATAACTGGTTATGGAAAATAAAGCAGAACGGAACGCTAGAAATGAGTGCTAAAGGTCCGTGCTGCCGTTACATTTATAGGGGATTTTACAAAGTTCTTCAATAATGCTACAAAACAAGAGTGGAAAAATACTTCTGAAAAAAATGGAGAAATCTACAGCAAGGTGAAGTCTCTCAGGTACTGGCAGGCTTTGGTGAGCCGATTGACTCGTTGACTGAGGTAGCTCCTGTGTTTAGCAGCTTCACTGTCCTCCTGAAGGAGATGGCTTAACTTGTCTTTTTCTTGCAAAAGATGCAACATTGTGGTCTGTAAGTTGTCCCCAAAGTCATGAAGGGCAGAAGACAGGATGATCAGAGGTATCTGATTGGCGAGGCGTTTACTTGCTCCCTGCAAGAAGGGGAAAAAAAGGCAGATGACTTATTTTCCCAAAAGAACTAAAAAAGGAAGGGGCTATAGGTAATCTGATAAGAAGTGACAGCACATTTTTTAAAGGTTATATTGAGTTACTGTTCAAGAAGTGAGTGCTTCTATGAACTAAAAAATGTTAGTCTCTTTTGTGCCTAAAGATCTAAAAATTAAGAGTTATGGGAACATCAACTGTTGCTTTTTCCCCTCAGCAAACTAAAGCCAAGGCAAGCTGTTCCCTGCTTAGCCCTGCCAGCTATCATTGCTAAGAGTTATACGAGGACATCCTGCCAAATAGTACTTGGGAACAATTTCTGACGTCAAACCTGTGTTGTCTGAACACTACCAATCTGTTATGGTACAGGAAATCAAACAGTGAATTATTTTTTTTTCCCAAAGGTGGTAAATTCCTGTATTTAGATGGTATTTCTGCCGTGGTTGTCCTTTTAAGTGTAAGACAGCTTTGGAGTAAGCTTTAGCCTAAGGGAAAATGTCTTCAGCAACAGTGAGACTAGACTGCGCCTACATTACATCTATTGCTATCTCAATAAGATAATTTTCTGCTTAACCTGACAAACCGTTTGGTCTAGTTAATTATGCAAATTGAAACAGATTGACCTAGAAGAACTTGTGGGACCCTTTCCCCAGAGATATCTGTAGGGCCTGGGGGCTTAGCTGGTGCTCTTGAGCAATGGGAGGTTCAGAGCCCCTCCAACACTGGGAGGGAGCTGCCTCCAGCCCCCCTGGGGCCAGGTGCGCCCTTCGGCCTGAGTGAGCAGCTGCAATTGAGAGCGGTGCCATCTTCCTTCCTTTTTGTGGCATTTGACTTGAAAATGGCAGTGGGAAGACCAGGTAAAGGCACATTTCATTTGTAGGACCTATAGGATTTAAGCAGCCCGTTTCCAGGGAAGTCTAAGGTGTTTCTGGCTTTAGCTACATCCGGAGCTCAGGGGCTGCAAATCTTTCGTGTGCAAGGATGGGGTTCAGCTCAAGCTGAAAAATACCTAAGACTAGATGTTTCTTTTTTCTTTCTAGTTTGCAGAGATCTAGTCAGTAGCAAGCAATTTGGCTGAGTCAGCTACAGCATTTACTGAGCCTATGTATTCTCTAGGCACTACAGACCGTGGGAGGGAGCCTGGGTGCTTTAAATATGGGTGTTTTTCTGGAGCCAAACTCTACCAGGAATCTTGACAGTCCTGGCGTAGGTAACACAGATTCATGCATGCCATTTTCAAAGGCCATGGACACTTAAGAGCTTCCATCTCATTCAAAGTGTATTTGGCCTTGCACAAGTCCCATGGAGATACGATGCCCCGGCATCTGTTAGTGTTGAAAATGGTGCTTAGGGCGTTTACAAAAATGTATAACTAGCATCTAAGCCATTTGTGTTACAGCAGAGAGTATAGTGGGGTGGGAGGGAAGAGCTCATGCAGTTCTGCCTTTGGCTCTTGTTCTCTGAAAGCCGATGATTTTCTCTTCATCAGCCTGAGCAACCTGAACATTTAATTGCAGGAATTTGTCAAAACCTTGCTATTGAAATTCAAGGTGAGCTGCTACCTACCTTACTGCATTATTAATATTGAACTTGTTGCTTTCTGATGGAGTTTTACAAAACAAAGATCAAAAGCAAATCCTGATACTGCATGTTCTCTTTGCTGTCTTTCTTTAACATGAGCCTTCGTTAAAACATCCCATTTGTCTTCAGAGATTTAACTTCTATGGAGCTACCTAGAACAGCTTCTATTGCAATACGGCCTACGCACTTTGATCTCCATGGATAGCTGAACCCATTTTAACTTAACATTTTATTATTGTTCCTCCTGCTACATTAGTTTAGGATCTCACCAAGCCATGGCCACCACTTTCGGCTGGCAGGAAGAATATGCAAAGGGGCTTGAGGCTGACCTGAGCTGACCTAAGCTGACCTGAGCTCTCAGACGCTGTGCCAAACACCGAAATGCTGTGCATAATGTTAAGCTTGTGGAAACTAGTGTTATTTGAAAACCGTGAAATGAACTTGCAGTGGGGGAAAGCAATCCTAGGATTGTTGCTTCCTTTGCTGGAGAGGGGGACTTGCTATCAATTGAACATCATTAACTTCTAATTACAGAGCCAAGGGCTCTTCCCCATCCTATCCTCTCCTCCGTTGCTGGTAAGTGACTGTCCTTTCCTCCCCCCAACACTTGTCCGCTTAGGAAAGCAGCAAGAGAGCAGTGTACTGGTGTGGGGCTGTGTAGGCAGTGGGGAGTCACCCCCTTCTCCGTGAAAGGCAGGAGCAGGCTGTGAAGAGGACTCACTTGCCGATGCCGTATTCCCTGAGCGAGGGGCGGCCGCAGCAGGGAGCCATGCCAGGCTGGGGGTAGGTAACAAGCAGTTTAGGAGCCAGCTGTCATTTTAACAACCTGAAGGCTTTTCCAATCACCATATCCCACAGTGTGCAATTTCTTCTCCACGGCGCCCGTGCTGACACAGCCCATCAGACCCAGCTTTGTCCTGGCATTTTCATCACTGGTCAGAAGCTCTGATTAATTTGTACAGAAGCTGTGCCTGTGCCTGGACGAGACACTTATACCCTCTGGCTACTATTCCCTGCGTAGTAGTAGTATTGCATGAGAGACCCATATTGAATACAGCGCGATCTGGATGAGGGGTGTATGCTACACATTTAGGGTGCAGAAGAACTGCTGTATCGTAGTCTGCTAACTCACATTGAAATAGGCCTTCGTGTGAGACACCATTTCCTGGACAAAGGAGGGCTCTTGATTCGAAACAGATCCAACCTGATATTCTTTCCCATTGCCAACTTTGGTAGCTTTTTCTGCCTTAACAGAGTTTAAATCGTCCATGTAAAGGTCATCCTGGCAGTATACAATTCTCTCCATTTTAAACTGAGTCCGGATAAATCGTTCAGCCTCCGCTGCTTGTTTCTCTCTAATGTCTTCAATTCTAGTCTAGGAAAGAAAAGAACAAGAAGTTCTCAGACATTTGCTTCCTTTGCAAAGGTGCCAGTGCTTAGCAGTGTCCCCAGGGAACGGCAAGGTGGGCACAGGGTTCAACAGTCCTTAATGCAGCACTGTCTAATCCCAGACGAGCTCTTGGGAACATGGAATAATGCTTTAGATTCTGGTTCCTCTGTTGTGAAAGAGCAGGAGAACGTGATGGTTTTGTTCCGTCCTTAAACATGAGTGGGATCAGTCAAAACCTGGGCTTGGACCCCGAAGGAAAATACAAGGTTGACAGGAACAAGCAGCAATGGCCAGCCGTGAGTTCAGCCAGCAGCCTGTCCTAGTTTTTTGCACGCATTTTGTTTGCATCTCCCTCTTGCAGTGGGCAGTGACAGCAGGCACTGCTGTGAACTCCATTGCCCCTTCCACCCTTCTCAAAAACCCCAGGCTCCTGCCTGCCATCAGCAAACCAACCCTTCTAACCCCTCACTGTCTGGCGCTTCTATTGCAGCAATCTGATGCTCGCTGGCCCTTTTGATACTCCCACCTAAAAGTCTGGGGGGCAGCCAAGTCCCCTCAGCCATCCTCAAATTCCCTTAAAATGCTTTCTTAGGGATGCTAAGAAAGCATCCCATCTTTTTTTCTCATTTTTCAGTGTCTACCAGAACTTCCTCCCTCTTCATTCCTCTCACCGTGTTATGTCTAAAGACCCTCCCTAAACACCTCTGTGTTTGGCTGAAATAATAGCTTATTTAGCTTCTTTGCTTGCTGTCTGGTTGGCCTGGGAGCTCAGTAGGGTTTGGCCATGAGTAAGGAGGATGCAATGGGATGGGGACTGTAAGCCTGGCTGTATTTATAAATGCCATTCTGTCTTACTCTTGTCTTATCTGAGGTTATAGGTAGTGTCTCACCATCGCAGCTCTGTTTAGATTCTGAAAATTAGCAAAATGCCTCTTAGTGAGTTCCATGAATTTCTCTTCAACCAGTCCTGAGAGAAGAACAGACAGACAAAATAAATTCAGGTAAGAAAGTGAGGTTTTTAAGCTACTGTTAATATGAGACTTGGGAAAACGACTGATTTTCTATATTCATCCAGAAATAACTGAGTGTCTGTACTGATGCAGTATGCCTTTACGACCAATGCAAACAAGCAGGAATTTAGATTTCTAGGTCCAGGAGTGTGAGCCATTAAAGACCTCCTGTAATCACTTAACACCTGAGAGACTGAGTATCACTGAGATTTCTTTGATAAAGCAATTTCTGTGCTTACAGCTGTGTCTGACCAGATGTGCCATCGCTGGCCATGTAAGCACATCTGTATCTCACCCCTTGAGTGGCCACTCCAGGAAAAGGGGTTAGGGTGTACAGTAGAGCGCATTGAGTCTGGCTCAGATGCTATACCTGCCTTCTAAGGCAAACATGGGACAGAGAGGATCATGACATACTTTTTCCTTGGGTGCTTTTTACTGGATGAACTACGTACAACATCATGCAAAGAATTGGAAAGAAGCTGAGTTCCCAGTTCAGGTTTGTGAATGCCACTCCCTGGGCTTGGGAATACCAAGCTGCTGGCTGGCACCAAGTACTTCTACTATACTATTCATTTCATGTGTTATTTGTTACAGTTGCTTTCTAACTCCCTTCCACCAGCCACTGGGAAAAGTATTAACAGATGCTGGAGACCACGTGCAGAGATTGGAGGCTCCAGAGAAGAAGCAAGCCTCCAGGTTGAATCAGATTCACTTCCCCAGTCTGAAGTATCCTGGCTGGAGCACTTGCTCCAGCAGTGAGACTGTCACCTTATCCTGGAAAAAAATAAATGTCAGGCACAGCAGTATCTCCCACGCAACAGCCTCATGCGGCCTGCGAGACGTACCGATCACGTTGTTCAGTATCTCAACGGCTGGCTCCTCCAGCTCTATGATTTGCTCTTTTATAATGTCCTCAAATGTCCTGTAATTGGTAAAGCCTGGGAACTCCCGTCCACGATACTGGTCTTCGTATTTCCACACTTTAGTAGGTACATTTTTTTTAACTGTAATATTAAAATAACATTGCTTTACTACTAAATCACTTGATTTATAAATTTCAGATTTAAGAAGGAAGTCTATTTCTCCTCTTTGAAATGCTCTTGAGAAGAACAGCTACTGAGATGACCTTTCAAGCAATACCGTCACTACAGAACTGAGCTCACACACATTATCGCCCAGTGAATGAGCCATCTCACGCACTGGATCAATCATCTAACTGACAGAAAGCAATCCAGAAATTACGATGGGGCTCAAAACTACTGGTTCTTCTTGGAATTGCTACCCTTACAGGAGTGGCCATTACCAGTCACTTTGGAGTTTTGAAAGACCCAGAATGAAACAAAACCCACTGAACAGTCTTATTCCAGGGAATCTACTGTTGACTAGCTATTTTTATTCAAGATATCACAGGCAATACTTCCTTGCTGACATTACAGGGATTTACCATCTTAAATAAGGTATATCCCTTTGAACTGGTTTACATATTCAGGCAAAGATGTGTTTTGAAAGGTTTTGATATTGCCCTGTTTTGGGGTCAAATTTGCAAATCATGGATCAAGTGCAGGGGTGGAAGTAGAAGTCAAGCCATGAATGCATTCAATTTTAAAAATCAGATATATGAGTCCATGATTGGACAATAACAAAAAAAAGAAAAATAAAGAAAAGAAAAGACAGAAGTAGATGTGGAGTATCTGGTTCAGAGTCTGAAAATGTACTTGTGCAGTGAGGGTAGTACGAAGCTGTAACATGGCCACAAGAACATCTATTTGCTTTGCAAGAGAAAGTTCAAAGCTTCAAGTATCCAAAGTATCTGCTATTCCTAATACTTTCATTCATCATAAGAAAGCTGAAGTTAAAGAGTCATCTGACATGCGATGATGTACCTTCAGAAATCCTAGCAGTGGCTGGCAACGATGCTTTTTGTTGAGGAAGGGCTCGGTAAAGCTACCTCTAGTTTTCAAGCTAAGTGAACTTACTCCGCTGCACATGTAAATATTGCACCTGAGCATATGTACGCGTGATTTTGGGGTAGCATATTGCCAGCAAGAGCTGTGCTGCTCTAAGAGCTGCTGTGTGCTGCCACCCTGATCCTATCGTGAAGTCAGACATATTAAATCAACAGGGATACACTGAAAGTGCCCAGAGGATTCCCCACTGTGGTTCAGCTGCCAGGTCATGCCTTGCCTACCTTCTGCAAGTCAGTTGCTCTTTGAAGAAGCTGCATCCTTCTGCTACTGCTTTCTGCCATTTTTACATCTATTTCTTCATGCCTTCATTGTCTTACTCTTTTACTCCTTTCCACAAAATCCTGTTGATTGGCTTGGTACTTTGTGGATGGGACATAAGAAACATTGACATACACCAAGGTCTGTCTGCCTGTCTTTCTTCACATATACGCCTATATATACATATATTTGTCTCTGGCTGATGGCACCTGACCGCCTATTTGTACTTACTATTTTAGAGTCACTAGCGATGTTGACATAGATGTGCACCAAAGACTAAAAGAACTTGTTTCAAGAGCTACTGCTTGACTGGCAGCTGATGCTATTTCATCTCTAAGAGCAACTGATGGGATCTCTGAAAGATGTGAAAAAGATGCTGCAAAAGACGTTGAGTGTACAGCAGAGTTCAGTCTGTGTAGAACTGAGTTCAGTTGAGCAATTTGCAAGGTGGGGGATGCACAGAAAGGGGTACTCTTTACAAGGTTGTGATTATTTCAGACTCAGAATTGCTTTCTCCATGCCTTAAACTAGAGCTAAAGTAGAACAAAAAAGACCAAAATTCCAAAACATTAATAATAATAATAATAATAATATTACAACAAATGTATTATATAGTTGTTGTTGATATTATTATTATTGTTATTAATTTATTGGCATTGATTTTGTTGCTGTTATTTAGAAGAATGGTTCAGAGAATTGCCAACCAATTCTGTGCCAGGGTCCACAGTTTTGATTTTATTGCTTGGCTGGGAGAAGAGATATCCACTCATCTCTCTGTAATGACAGCATTTAATGCCAACTGGCTCTTTGTCCCCAAGGACCAAAGCGTAGCTTGCCTAACACTACAACAGATGAATGCTCTTAGCTTCTTGTTTTTCTCTTTCTTGAAAACAACCTGTTGATGATGCTGTGTCTTGATTTAAAAGCAAGGGAAGGGAATCTCAGGTCAGCTGCAAGTGACGGTTTTCTATGCTTACCCTTTGCAGCACACTCTAGGAGAACCACTTCCCATGTTCGAAACTCTCTGCGGATTTTTGTAAACAGTCTGATTTCATTTCCAAACAACTGTTCCTCTCCACGCATTGTCTGAGAGATGTCTTGATTAAAAAGTTTGATCAACTGTAATGAATTAAAGAACAAGCAAGCAATGTAGTAAAGTTTCATTTCCTCAGACTAACTTCCACATGTTAAGTAAATGTGCAGTCATTTGATGTTAAAGCAGGGACACGGTTCATTGAAAATACCCTTCCTTACAGCTTTTATGCTCTTAGCTCCTGGGTTGGGTTGGTTTTTTTTCAAAACCAGCACAGCTGGAGGAGAACAAACTTGATACTCTTTTTTTTTTGTTGTTTGGTTTGAACTTCTTTGTTTTCCTGTGGACTTTTAGAACCATTTACTAGATTCTAAATGATCAGACTTGTGTGAGGTCTTTGAAGGCTGATGAGCCTTCATAAACACCTCTACTGGCCTGCTGAAAGCTTACTGAGAGGGATAGCTCCCCAAGATGAGACACTTAGATGGATTTGCAAACCACATTTTGACATCAGGAATGCATTTGATCTTATGAGTGCCGTAAACAATGAAAACCCTTCAAAATGTTGGGCAAGCAGGAGTGTGAGTTTTCCTTCTGTGGGATGCTTGATTTTGACCAATCAACCAAGTTGTTGTTCAGTTCTCTTGTCACACAATCACAGGAAAAAAATTGCTAGAAGGGGCCACGAGCTCCTGTGGTCCATTATTTTTGCAGGTATGATGTATTCCCACCAGAGGTTTGTCTATGTTACTCTCAAAACACTTCAGTGACAGATACCAGAAACTTCCTGGTGGTCCATGCTGATGGTTTGCTAACTTTCGGTGGTTTCTTTTTCTCCCACATTTACCTCCTCATTCTGCTTCGTGACCAAACCAATAATGATACTTACATCTGTGAGGAAAATCAGCTTCTCAGACTCTGTTCTGGGTGTGCCTCTTCTGTACTTTTGTAGATCCTGTAGTGTTTTTTGGAGCACCTCACGTATTTGGTTCTCTAGTGTTGGCAAAGATTTCTGGGGGGTTAGACAGAAAAGAAGGACATTTAGGTAGGCTGAACATGTCTGGATTTGGAAGGAAAAAAAAAATCCAAGAGTGACCCACACTAGCACATGATCTTTGCAGTTCTTAGGAGTCCAAGAGTTTGCTGTCCTTGCATCCCATGCGTGATAGTGGGATAGCATGGACGTGCAAATATGGCCTTCAATGAGAGATGGCAGGGGGCTAGGATCTCCCTGAGAAATCAGGCTGGACCTCACCGTGAGATGGGCAGAGTAGCTGTAGGCCAGGGCAACGTTTCACCCACTGTCAGCCAAAAACTCTGCTCTCACAGGTTGCGCCAGGGAGGTGGTGATGCGGGGAATGTACTGACCCTTCCATTCCTGATAAATACCTGTTGCTTATTTTATGTAAGGCTACATAAATACATATTTTTTTCTCCTTCAGGACAGAATTTAGAGGTTCCTGTATTTTAGCATTTTCCCTCAATGGAATAAGATTTATTACTTACAGATATATGTATATAAAATTAAAAACCCAATATACTTACATTAGTATAGCAATATAATAAGACAATTAGATCTTATGTGAGATTTTGAAGACATTTTCATTAAATAGGGATTATTGTGTTTTAGTAAGCTCATAGCAGTAACTTGTCACCCATCTGCTCAACACACTTCACAAAGAAAAAGAAATATCATGGCTGCCATTCAAAAGGCAGGAGTTAGGAGTCACAAGTAGGTGAAATGATTTGCCTATTGTCAATCTTCAGCTTAAAGACAAATCTGAGGACAGAGCATGTCTTTCTTTACCTCTAACTCTCAGTTAACTCAACAGCAATTAGTTCTCAGATTGCCAGACTGAAGGATAATTAAGTATTATCTGTGCATATAAAGATGCAATTGAATTGCAATCAATTGCAAAAGAAGGCTGAAGGGCTGAACTTATTTTTAGATAGTAACTGACACAAACGCCTTAGTACGGCACCTATGTTACTTACAATAATATGTCTGACAAGTTCATTTGTGAGCTTCTCTGCCAGGCAAGGGATAGTAGCCCTTCCTTCTTCCATAAGAATGCTGCAAAAAAGAGGAAAAGGTGGGTTTGGATAGACCACGTGTGCAGGGCAAGGAGACAGCACTGATGCTCTGCTCTGTTTTCCCTAGTTGTACTACACAAATTGAGTAAAGAAAGGGCTCTCTGGGGAGTGTTAGTACAGATGTGGCAGCAGCCCAGGACGCTCTGGGCTTTTATGCAAGAGTCATTTGACAGCTACTGCTACTGGCTAAGCAAAGGGAAACAGAGATGAATCTGAAAATAGCAAGTTCTAACAGCAGATTCATGTGCTGCTCTATTATTCCTGCATGTGTGAAGTACACTGATTCAAACCCCTTTTTGCCTGCCGCTCTCTAGATTGAGATTGATTTGCTGCTGAGTCATCTGGGGAAATCTATGCCCTCAGCACAGGCAGTATCCCTTCTCGTGCTGAGTTTCACCGTGTTTTCCAATGAATAGAAATACTTCAGGGCTTGACTTGAAGTGCTCAGCTGCTTAACTCGAATTCTATGGGACTATTCTGAACTTCTGAAGTTCATTGCACTTCTCCCAGGGTTAAGGAGAAATATATATCAAACTTGCATCCAAAATACACTTTAAAAGTTTATTTGACATGTAAAATTCTTCTGCCTTACTGGAATAAAACATTACATGGGCAATGAGAAATAGCGAGTATAATCAATACCTCTTTGTAACCCTAATTTAAATCTCAGCAAGTCAACGGGAAGCTTTGAAGTGACTTTAATATGTTTTTGATTAGGTCCTTTATGCAAGAAGTACCTGAAATGTTTGTGTGTCTCAAAGAATTTTCTCTCTTGCTGGATCGCAGTGGCCAAGGCTACTTTGTTGTGGATGTCCTGCTGCCCACGACACTTCACGATCATGTAACCTTTTTTGAGGGGAATGACCAGGTTTCGTATTATGTTAATGATAGACTCTTCAGTTCCTCTGTCCACCAGGTCAGGTTTCGTGAGGATCCCTGTGAAGTTACCCAAAGAGAAAGTTAGTTGAGCACAGAAGTGAAAGGTGGGAGAGGTGCAGCAGGACACCCCGCCACCAGAGTGGGAACACTCTGTACCGTGTTTTATAAAGCAAGTTCTCTTTGTTTTGTTTTCTCTCTCCTAGAAGACTCTCAGCTCCTAGGCTTTGCACTGTAAAACTTGCTCTACACCATGCCTTTTGCCTTGCAAACCTTTTTTAACAGGCAGCAGCAAAGCTTTCCCACCATTAACTCTGAGATTTTCAACTTCCAATTATTCATAACATAGCATATTAAATTATTCATAACATAACAAGCAAGACTCCTTTTCTTCAACATATAGCTTAGAAATTGCCTCACCTAGTGTCCTTTCTCCACTGGGGTCCACCTCTTGAGCCATTTTCAGTGCTTCTGTTGTTGCAATATCCACATTACATGGTACCACTACCAAATTGAGTGTCTCTTTGCAGCCAATAATTTTTTTAAGTAACGTTTTGATCTGCAATGCAATACAGCAGTAATGAAGTTCAGTGAAATCAGATGCTTGCATGTAAGATGTGACCACTTCTACCAATACAAGCCACTGTCAGATGACATTAAATGTCACATATACTGAGGATAATATTACGTGCTAAAGGATGGCATGGAAATGGGTCAGCAGAAGAATGCAGCCTCTTTTCCTAAGTCAAGATTAATCCAAAATCTAGTATGAATGAGACCGGACTGTTGTTATGCCTGCCCTGAAAGCTGTGTAAAGTTTAACCTCTCATGCATATAATCTTTCATTATGGAAATATTAAAAATATTTCAATTAATCCAAAATCTAGTATGAATGAGACCTGTTGTTATGCCTGTCCTGAAAGCTGTGTAAAGTTTAACTTCTCATGCATATAATCTTTCATTATAGAAATATTAAAGATATTTCGTAAATAATCACATGTAAGAAAGACAAGTTCTGATATCTACGTACACACTTATGGAAAGCAAGCAAGCTAGATTATGCTGATAAATCTCAAATTTGTATCTCTGAAAGGACAGCAAATGTCTTTCTTTGGTTTATATTTCAGTGCAGTATTTCTGAAAAAAAGGCAAGTCCCACATGACATCTAGTTGGCGTTGTTTCTGTTTCAATGCCAAATTATAAGAGTTTCTCCTAGTTTGTGTTGTATTGCAAAAGGGTCACAGAGCTCTATTGTGCTTATACTGAATTAAGTTAATTCTTTTTTTCCTGAGTTTTGGTAAAGGTGCCTCTCTTTTCTACTTCCCATCCATCCCAATTTCTGACATGCTACAACGTTATAGTCTTCATCTCTGAAGCATGCAGGCATCTGGGGACAATGGAAATGTGTGGATCATGTCACACCTGCTGCTTTCTTCTGAATACGATAGAAAGATTACCATCTAACTGTGAAATGAAATTACTCTCCACTCAGAAAGTAAAGCCCAGACAATCCAATCTTGTCTCATTTTTGTTGATATGTCTAGTTTAGTTTGAGCTACTCTTATTCCAAATTCCTATTTGAAGGTATTTTAGAAGCAATAATACACCCAGCTCCTGCACATCACCCTCACAACTGGTCTTGTCCAACTAGAGTTTTATTTGCATTCCCCAGCGTTTCTTCTAAAAGCAGCCAGAGGAAGAGTCGAGATCCTCTCCACTTTAAAGCATACTCTGTTTACTTCTAAAAGGGTCTGCTGGGATCCCTTAAGGGATGAGAAAAAACAGGACAGGTCCGATTCTGATGTGTTCTGTACGTAAGGAATGACAGAGCAATGAATCTGTAAGAGGGCCAGTTTGCTGCCTTGCTGCAGAAGAGCTTAGAAGAACTTGGGTCTATTCACCTTCGCCAAATACATCCACAGAGCTGGTAAGAGACAACTCATTTGGGGATGTATCTATCTTCCAGACTGCAGCCTAGCCAAGGGACACGGGGGCAGAACTGTGTTCAGGGTCCATATGGCCGGGTTGTTCCGTGCTGCCGTGGGTGGGCTCTGTCCTGGCACCTGAGGTGGCTCCTTCATGGCCAGCGAAGGCAGCTCCCTCCTGCATGACCTCACTGTTCCTATCGGCAATTCCTTGCCTGAAAAAGAGGCCTATGTGTTTGTTAGTGTAGCTCTGTTGCTGGCTCGGAAGCCCAGCATAATAACTCCAGCGTCCTACAGCAAAGGCTCACATATGAGGTAGGTTACAGAAGTGCCCCCGTGCACAGGTTGGCCTATGAGACTGAGTTTTACCTGTTCTCCAATGTCTTTTGGTTGATCCCCCACGGCCACTCTGGCAATTCCAGGAAGATCAATTAGTGTCAGATCTGGGACATCTGGGGACCGAATTTCTAGGGAAATTAGTTCTCCACTAATGGCACCTCTAGTTCCAGCCACAACATCCTGGGCTGCAAGGAGAAAAGGGCAAGGCAATGAATACAAACTTTAAACAATGCATCAAAGCAAAGCTGAACACAATGACTTTGAAAAGTACCTATAACCACCTAAGGTTCTTTTAGGCTGGGCTTTTTTCAGATCCAGCCATGCATGTAAATCTGTTTATGCAAAAATCTAAGGAAATTATTATGCATTAGGTGGATACATGGAGTCCTTTTGTAATGTGCACTGTAATACTTTACAGAGCATACACTTATGAACTCTCATATATGCAGACAAAATACATGTAAATAAACCACACAGAAGTGATTGAATAAAATACTGGTCAGTTGTAGAAATGCTTCCTCAACATCAAGACACTTTGTAGGCATTAATTAATTCTCAGCTGCCTTGAAAGGTTAATAGGTGTTATTCTATATTCTTCACATTTTGATAGAGAAGTTGGGAGATCAAGTAACTTGTCCTAGATCTTATAAGGCAATAATGTTTGAACTGTGAACAGCATAGAGAAGCAAGGAAACCCTGTAGTCATTCTCATGAAAGATTTTCAGCTCTGTGATTAGCTTAATCAATTCATACCACTCATATTGCCAGTTTTGGAAGGATATATTGAAAATATCCAAATAACATATTTAAAAACTAATGAAAAAACATTAGGACAAATAACAAGCTTGCAGAGCTGTGCTAGTCAAGGAAATAAGGACAATCCAACTTTCACATTTAGGGCAAGTGCTTACTGCCCTTTGGGTAAGAAAAATGTTTGCTTACCCAGCATAAAATACCATAAAAGCAAGCTGTGCCATGGGAAGGGCAATGATTGAGGCTGTGGTCACACTAGCTGGCAGAAGCTCTATATACCCTGCACTCTACTGCCTTGCAATTTTCTCCAAAATCATAAGATTTTCAGCCACAGACACCTAAAGTGTTCTCTGAGCTTTTGAACTGATGACAGGAACCATTTAGGGCTTTGCATGTTTACAATTTGACAAGACAACCTCCCCAAACCAGGCAGACAGCACCCAGCTGAGGACACAGCCTGAGGTTTTATCGGACATCGTGGATCACCTTCACCACTGATGTAGTAAGTAGCACAACTCTCTTGAAAGAGTTATATTATGCTACCTGACTTTCTTCTGCTCTGCATGAAGCTTTTGCTGTTACTTATGGCTACAATCACAGTGTTAGTCTGGGGACTGCTGCTCAATATAAGAAAAGGGGAGAAGGGATTATGAGGAGATTGTGGACGCCAAACCAGAGGGGAATACATTACAACTCACCTTCTCGTATTGCTTTCTCTACCTCCGAGGCATTCTGGAGCTCTATGTTGATGTTGCGGTAATAAATTTTCCCTTTCCATGCCTGGGTGGCAGGTATTCTTTTCAGTTTAAGTTCCAAGGGACATCGAGTAACAATACCTGCGGCAGTGCCAAAGACAGAGGTAACCCTCTTAGCAGTTGTTATGCGTGGTACACAGCCATGGACCGTGTGGTGTACGCAGGGTTGCCTAATACTTTGCACAGAGACACGGAAATGTTCCAAGAGACGTTGCCAAAGGGCTCTCCTCTGACTTCCCGCTCAGGGTAGGACTGTCACCAGCACTCGATGAGGTCAGCCATGGCTCTGTCCAGCTACATTCTTGTCTTGCAAATCTCCAAGGATGGAGATTCGCACCTCTCTGGATGACCTCTTTCAGTGCTGCACCTACATCCTATGAAAACCTTTTCCTCAAGTCCAGCCTGAAAGACTAGATGGTATTGTCAACTCATACAGAGCTTGCAGAACTTATATGTGTGTGTATACACACACAGAGCTGGAAAGTGAATCTTCTTGAGCTGCAAAGTCTTCCAACAATCAATCTCTGACTTAAATAACATCCAAGGCACATGTTTGTAAGTAAAGATCTTTGTACCTTTTTTAGCAAAAAAAAGGTATCTCTAAGAAAATCTTGTTAAAAAACCCAGAAGCAAATTTCAAAATTAGTCTTCCATGTGAAACCAATACTCAGCTGCAGTACTCTTTGCTGGGAAATGCACAGAGTCAGCTGATGCTACTTTTCAGCCTGTCCGCAGTTTGGGGCAAGTACGCTCCACTCTTCTTACTCCTGATCTCTTGCCCACCCACAACATGTGCCTTGTTGGAGTTGCCCTGCAGTGCCCCACCTGCACGTCCATTTCTTCTACTGGAAACCAGAGCTGAGAAGGTCCCCGGAATCTCACAATTTAGATATAGTCTCAGTCATGGAGTTACCCAATCGTAGACCAAAAAAAAAGTTTTTTAAAAAAAATCCCTTCCACCTCATCAAAGTGAAATTCAGGTGAAAACCTCAGAAGGTGAATTCTTACCATTGCCCCTAGGAAGAGCAATACCAGACAGGGCTTCTAGGACGGAGCTTTTGCCAGAGCTCTGGTCTCCAATCACTGCGATTGCGGGCAAAGCCATGTCTTTTTCTATTCCAAGAGCTCTTAGGCTGTCGACGAGATCAATGCAGGGTCGGATCTTTTCCTCATATTGGTTGTACAAGGTATGTTCTGCTGCATGCTAGAGTTAAACTTACAATGAATTTTCTGTAATTCTAAAATAAGTTGTTTCCACAAAAAAACCTGCCAACTTTTAAGCATCTTTTCTAGTTCATCATTCTCTAGTAAACCTCATGTATGGTGTCAAGCTGTATTTCATATCACTGTGCATCCTTGCACCTCCATGTTATAAACAGGTTTCTGTAAATACGACAAAATCAGTTGAGGTTGGCTCAGTGACCATCCTTAGCAAAAATACCAAACTTTTCAAGCTATCTTGAGAAGGTAAAGAGTAAAAGGAGACCTCATTACTAAGTGTGCTTTGTTAACTTATTTTTTTCAATAACTGCCGTTTTCTTCCACTCATCTACAGGTGTACTGAAGTATGTGTACACAAACAAAGACTAGTCCCAGTAATAAGAGAAGTTAGAATTTAGAAAAATACAGAAGAACTTATTAAAGCTTTGTTTAGAAGTTTGAAAATTCAGTTTGTGGACAGACACCAAAAATGTTTTGCTGTAGTGTCCTTAACAAGTGGCTAAAATATTTTACATCATCACGGTTCTTCTTTCTTTGCCTCATTTTAGGCTAGGGTAAGGGATGAGTATCAGTGATTTGTTTTAAATGACTGATTATTGTCATTTTTTGGTTTTGATACATGTGTCAGATATTAACACAGGCTCTTCATTTTCATGAAAACAAAGTGAATAATTTCCAGCCCTTTACAAAACTGGTCCACCTGCTGTTAAGTATGCCCAGCTAAAGTGTATAAAGATCAGCTTGGTCTCTTCTCCCTGTTCCTCTCTCCACGTCCCAGTCTGACTGCTGCATTTAGAAATGCAATCTTGAGAACACCAATATTTTACAGACCCTAATGGGCCAGGCATATTCATACCTGATTTTTTTTGAAAAGAAAAATTGAAGTTTCCCACCATCACCTTTGTCTAAGAAAGCCACCTCTGAAAATACACCTATCAATCAGATGTAATCAAACAGAGCAGATTTTTCTTTCAAGATGAGAAAGACAGCACACATTACTGCAGGCAGGTATTTTAAAACCATATTGGTAACCCCTCCCCACTGTCTTCATTATGATGTTTACTAGCTTGTAAATCCTAACCATTCTCAAGGAACGTCATTAACTATGACACAGATTTAAAACAATCTGTTTCCAGTGCTAAATATTCAACACAGGTTATTATTAATCTTTCTTCGTATTTCTTCTGAAGGTAGCAGAGCCTTAAGTAAAAAATACCTCAGGTTTTAGGATTTCTGTTCAACATTTGCTAATTGTTACCAGTGAAACAGATACATGTTGCACATTAAATTGGCTGCTAGGCTGCTGCCATCCTGGTTTTGACACCTGCATTTTTTATACCTGCAGAATAATTGCAGGTACCTATCTTCCTAGTTAAACAAATGACTGCTTGGCCCTGAACCCAAAAGTACTCCTCTGCTTACACCTAACAAGTGCAGATTGCCCAAAGAGACAAGAGAATTCATTTTGGGGCACAAAGTAAAACACAGGAGTAAAAGTGGAGAGGATCTATGCCCTCTTCTGATCTTTGCCTTACCTTGTCCTGTTCTCCATCATACTGTTCCTTCAGCTCCTTCTGCTCATGCTTAGGCTTTCTCTCAATCATGTTCTCCGACATCAGAAGACCTTCGTCTTCTAAGTCTGGTGGGAGAGGTACTGCAAAAGCTTCTAAAGATTGTTGTAAGGCAGGTGATACAAACCCATGATTCTTCAGGGCAAGTTTGGCTCTTTCAGAATGTTGTTTGAGCGCTGCACTCTTATTATCCATGGCCTGCTGATTTTTTGTCCTACCACGTACGTTGTCCATAAGTGCTTCACGAGATAGTGATTAGTGTCTGGTCCAACCACTCCTTCGTACAGCTTCTGGAATCAAACACAGGGCAGTGAGTGTCTCCAGTTTACAACGGTGATCATAGCAGAGAAAATCAAACACCACTTTTATTTACTGATTCAAACCCTCAGTAGATATAAAGCACCACACCTCTTCTCAAATCAGTAAAATTGCTTTCCAGAGGACAGACTTGAAACACTTATCCCCACCTCTCTTATGCTTGCTTTGTGTTTTCAAAAAAAGAAGTTGCCATAGAGTAAAGAAGAAATTTGGGGGAGGGCGGGGGGAAGTTATACCAGTTTTTGCAAAAAGCCAGTTTTCCTCAATAAACTATCTTGCTGAAAGGTGTTTTGAGCAGCTCAGTCAGTAGGGCAGCTGCTGGGCAGGGTTGGAGCGAGTGTGCGATTGCTCAATTTCCTTCCCCCAGGGTCAGGAGTACGGGGCTGTGTGGCCGCACAAGGAAGGTCTACAGGGTGGGACCACCGGCAAGGAGAGGAGGCCACACCAAGCCATGGTCTGCCATGTGGCCAACTCGCCTCTCTTGTGGTAGAAACACTTGTCAGAGGCAAGTCTTACACCTATTTTAGAAGCTCAGGATCTCAGCCTCCCCACTCTATAGCTTAAAACCCTCTCCAAAAAGCAGACTTGGCTTGACATGATGCTAGAACTTGGAGACTTTTTGTTTTCTTGTTCAGCTTTTCTTCGTGTAACAGCTTTGTTGGGATGTTTTCTGTGGGTGACTGAAGAAACTGGAGGCTTTTGATGTGACATTTTCCAGGGCAAGTGATTTCTAGGGAGAGAGTTTTAAAGAAAAAACCCCCAATGGTATTTGTTTTTAACCTCCTCCTGTCAAAACCAAGATCTGTTTAACTCAAATACTTGGGAAAATGAATTAGGAGAAACACATTTTTGCTTGAAATAACTTCCTCTTCTTTTAATTTTTTGGTTGAATTAAGTTTACAGGTTTTCTAATTTGAGCAGATGTCAAAACAAGATGATCAGACACAACGTAAGTTATACTTTCAATGTGTAAAACAAGTTTAGAAAAAACCAGATTAATTCCACATGTGCTATTCAGTCTTTCTTTTTAATAAAGCAATACAAGTTTTTTTAATAGATATTCCTGTCTTCTTTCATCAGAATAAAAAATAAATGACCATAGGGAAACTTCTTATTTTTGACCAGCAATAAAAGATGACTGAACTACTTTAATTTCTTTATAGGCATTCATTTTACAGTTTCCTCATCTTTCTCCACACATCCCCTTTCTTTAATATTTCAGTATGAACTTTTTTCTCTTTCCATTAATGAATTATAAGATTTTTCTTCCTTGAATGAGGACTCAGTGCTTTATCTGCAACAAAGAGACATTCCCCATTCACTGGCCACCATATTATTTTGTGATTTTCTATTGCTAGAGGAAATAATTTACTGATAGTAATGTTTGTAACAGTACTCTCTCTCCCATTCTCTACCTGTCTTTTAATTCAGTGGAATGAACACTTCCTCTAAATTTTTAACTTACTGTAAATATTACCCAGGAACAATTTTCCGTCCCTTTTACAGAATTGTTTATATTCATTGGGCTGTGTTCAGAGTTATTCATGTGTTGGTTTTAGTATATGCCCTCCTAAACATGGATGCGTTTCCTTCAGAAAGAGGTTCTACAGCCAGCTTTAGCCATCCTTATAATGAATAGGTTGAAATTCAAAAATAGTGTAGTAAAGCCTCCAGGGAAACAAACCAAAAAAGGAAAAGAAAGATCTTGCAAGACAAACTTGTGACATCTGGGAAACTGAGACTTAAGGAGCCTGACCAAAAAAATGACAACTTTGAAATATTTTAGTGCGAGGGCTATACTTACCCCATATCTAGAAGGTTTTCTAACTAGGTCTACAGTGCAGACAACAGCGTGCACACACCGATGCACAGGCTAACAAAGGCACCTACAGTGAGCAGCGGAGTAAATCAGCATGTGTGGATTTCTGGGGCTACCTGGCTGCTCGCCACCTGGACCAGAAAAAGGTTAGATAGGTCGGTGCAACCCTTCACTGTGCCATGCAGGCATAGAGATTTCTTTGTGTACTGAGCCTTGACAACATCGGATGAAAGAAAGAAAGGAGAAAAAAGAGCTGCCATTTTAAAGTGTCTTTCTGAAATGTGACACCTGAGTGACGTGTTTATAGTAAAAATCTGATAACATCCCCTCAGCAGAGCTGCTCCTGCCTCCTTCAGTGGGACAATATTGGTTTCCTTGAACCTTACCTTTAGATATTTGCCTACCTGTGTGTCAGAACCCCCGCCTGGCACAACACAAAGCACTGTGCTACACAGCCACATCTACATGAAGCACTAACCTGCTGATGGTCCTAAAGAGGAGTTGCCTCATTTTTCTCTAACGATCCTGTCTTTGTATCTCGAGGGGTAATAACAAAATTCATTATCAAACCCAAAGGGCAAAGCTGTGGCACTGAACCCACACAGGTCTTGCATTTATTTACTCTGTGTCCAGCCAGAGGAGTGCATGGACTTCTGCATGGCATATCTTGTGACTTCAGGATATTTGGGTAAACTACACAGTCTCTGGGTTGTACGTTTATTAATTCTAGCTGCCGTCTTAGAAAAAAATGAAGCAATGCAAAGCTTATGATGCTACCTACATTAATACTGCTGGCTAGATCGTATTGCTGAACACTGCTCCCACACAGCACGTACTTTAAAAAATGTGTTCCAATTTAAATGCCATCTCTCAATCATCTCTGTTTAAAGAGGAAATAATACTAATGTCTCTTCTTTTTCCCCACCCCGGAAAACAACGAATCCTACTCCTGGCAACCTTGTTTAACCACACGTACTTTAGATTCTCATGCAGCCTTCTCACATGCAACTATTAAAAAGAATGAAGATAACAGTCAAAACTTGCATGATTATTTTTAGAAGAAGGAAAAGAGAAAATTCTACCTGTGCAGTGTCCTGTAGCAAGGAGAAGCAGTAACTTCTTTTCAACTTCTTCAGTTGCTTTTTTATTTACAGGCTCCACCTACACACTGTGACAAGAATCGGGAGAAATGAAACCATATCTGACATGAAAAGAGGCTCGCTTCATGATAGCTCTGGTAACAATAATGCAATGCATTGGTTTTTTCCTTTCGTTTCCTTGTATGCCAGCCAACTTTCCTCCTGTTGTTTAGCAGATGACAGAAATGAAACTCCTCACGAGCACAGCTGGCCGCCTCCTCGCTCGGCTCTGCTGCACGGTGGGGTGACAGGGGCAAATGGCAGAGGTGCTTGGAAATATTGTCCATCGGTGATAAACCTCCTTTCCTCTCCCTAAAAGTCAGCTTACTGAGTCAGCTCACTCACATGTGGGGTGAAACCAGCCGCGTTGAGCGGAGTTGGGGCAAGGTGCTGTGCCCCGCTCCCACCGGGGCTGCCGGCCCTGCACCATTCCAGGGACCCTTTCAGCCTCCTCATCCCTTCATGCAAAAATTAAGTTGATGAGGGCCCCCTCCCCAGGCGAGGGAGTATTTTTTCTCTCTCAGAGCAAGACTTTCCAGCGCAGCCAGGATGGCAAGCCATGGCTCACCCTTTGCTGTCAGAGGTTGCAGGGTACAGCTGAGGTTGCTAAATATGAGTGACAGGAAAGCAAAGAGACACATGGTGTGATTGATCAGGGTTATGCACTGATTCAGGGCAGTCAAGGTCTTGAGCTGTTTCTCAGGCCCTTGTGCTGTTTACTGAATGTTTCTGGGTCAGGATGCTCCCTCTTCTGCTGTCTTTGCTCTCCTGACCTAATTTTTTGTGTTTCCATAGGCTCTAAGCTGTTAAGCAAAACCAGCTTGCTTTGTCCAGTCAGGGGCTTTGCAAGTCTGATGCAGGATAAGCCCTTCTTTCTCACTGCCTCTGGTTTTGACTGCTGCCTCATAGAGTCATAGAATGGTGTGGGCTGGAAGGGACCTTAAAGCTCATCCAGTTCCAACCCCCCTGCCATGGGCAGGGACACCTCCCACCAGACCAGGTTGATCACAGCCCCATCCAACCTGGCCTTGAACACTCCCACG
>NW_009631689.1:0-24042 GCF_000690535.1 Cariama cristata | reverse complement strand
CAGCCACAGCTTCTCTGGGCAACCTGTGCCACTGCCTCACCACCCTCACCGGGAAGAATTTCTTCCTGATATCTCATCTAAATCTTCCCTCTTCCAGTTTAAAGCCATTGCCCCTTGTCCTGTCACTCCATGCCCTTGTAAAAAGCCCCTCCCCAGCTCTCTTGTAGCCCCCCTTTAGGTACTGGCAGGCTGCTCTGAGGTCTGCCCGGAGCCTTCTCTTCTCCAGGCTCAACAACCCCAACTCTCTCAGCCTGTCCTCACAGCAGAGGTGCTCCAGCCCTCGGATCATCTTTGTGGCCTTCTCTGGACTCTCTCCAACAGGTCCATGTCCTTCTTGTGCTGAGGACCCCAGAGCTGAAGGCAGTACTGCGGGGGGGGGCCTCACCAGAGTGGAGTAGAGGGGCAGAATCCCCCCCCTCGACCTGCTGGTCACATTGCTTGGGATGCAGCCCAGGACACGGTTGCCTTTCGAGGCTGCCAGTGCACGTGGCCAGGTCATGTTGAGCAGCCTCTATCAGCTGCTCTCAGTTCCTGGTGGTTTTGGTGGCTTTCGAACTGTCTTACTCCAGTCGGTGGGCCCAGCCCTTCTTCCTACTTCCCCACCCAGCAGTGACTCAGAGGGTTTGTTTCTGAGCTGTGGCTGCGGGCAGAGGGCAGGGAGTGACACGGAGCCAGCGCCACAGGGGCAGGGCTGGGGCTCGGCGTGGGCCAAGGCAGGGGACCGCAGCTGCAAGCTCTCCTGGCCACCTCCACCACCCCTCTTCGGGCTCTCAAGTGGATAGGAGACCTATCTGAGTGGGAAGGGGCTTCTAAGTCACGCTACCGATGAGCTTATTAATTTTCAGTAATGCCTTTGTTACGCAATTGACTCCGTTACAGGGTTTTGTTTAATCACAGGCCTATATTTCAAAGAAAAAGAGAAGCTCTGGGCAGTATTACCTTGCTGTGAAGAGAGAAACCGAGATACTCCTTTCTCCAAACATCAAGATTTTGGTGGTTCTATTTTCTCCTGACTCAGCAAAATAAAATCTTTACCCTGTTACTGGGAAATGTTTTAGTGTAATGCATTGGAAACAGTTTTCATGTTTATGTAATGATTTATAACAGCATGTTTCACTGGCAATACAGTTCTACAGATTAAGACAACACAATAAAGGATGTTTAAAAATAGAATAAGCAGAATTTCATTAAAATCTCAGAAATGTAGAGTATGTTTTGAAATAATTTTAATGAACAGAAAAATGGAAACAATGCGAAAGATAAAGGACCAAGCGTTTGTCAAAGCAAATTTAGATTATACTTTAAAAAAGGAATATGAAAATGTAATGTAAATGCACCAGCTGGCAGGATCATTATATGACATAAACCATTAGGCAAAATCCTTAATCAGAAAATCATTCAGATAGGAAGGGACTGCCAGATAGCGTCTAGGCAAATCTTATACCTCAAAGTGTTTCAGACTGTGTTGTCTTGGGCTTTATCCCATCGAGGCTTGAAAACCCCTAAGGATGGAGATTCCAGAGCCTCACTGTGAAATTCATTCAAACGATTAAACAGCCTTAGAGTGATATTTTGTTTTTTTTCTTTTTCACATCCAGCTGGATATATCCCCCCTGTTTCAGTTTATGCCCCTTGTCTCTCATTCCCTCACCATGTATCTCCACCAAGAGCCCAGCACCATCCTCTCCGGCACAGATCCCCCACAGCCACCTCTTCCCCAGGCTGAGCAAGCCCTGGGACCACTGCTCCTGCCCTGCCCTCCCTCAAACTTCCCGTTCTGTCCATGTCTTTCCCATACTGGGGCCTCTAAACAGGAGGCTGTATCCAGATGAGGTCTAACAAGTGCTGAGCAGAGGGGCATGGTCCCAACCCTCCATCTCTCACCTGGGTGCCAGCAGTCCTTGCTGCCAGGACACGTCGCTGGCTCACGGTTACCCTCATGCCCACCACCATCTCCAGGGTCCTTTCCAGCAAAGGTGCTCCCCAGTCCCCTGTTCATGGCACTGCAGGGGTTTATTCTGTCCCAGGAGTGGGATTTTGCATCTGTGCTTGCTGAGTGGACAAGGACCTTAAAAGAAAAAAAAAAAAAAAAATTAATATCCTCAGACAACTGTTAAGAAAAACATTGCCAAAAAAACCAAGGCAAAAATCCCTAAAAAAGCAACCCCTGCCTAAATAAATATATAAAAGTCCCACAAACAAGCCAGAACACAAACAAAGCCAGTAGTAAAGAAACAAAGCCTACAAACAACTACTACGAAAAAGAACACTCCCCCCTGCCAAACATCCTTCCAAAATAAATGAAATAACATCAACAAATAGAAGGTATAAAAAAATAAGGGGAAAGAGGAAAAAAGGAAGAAAAATGTCCAAACTGCTGTGAAACAAAAAGGAAAACCAAACCCTTAAACTGCTTAAAAAAAGGTGCTCATTTCAATCTGTCCTCTTGAATCAGGTATCTGCTGTCAAGGGAGAAGGGTGTGGGTTTGGGGTTTAGTGTTCAATGCAGCCCTACTCTGAGCAGTGTCAGCCTGGAGTAAAATACTCTGTCATTCCCCACGGAGTGCCATGAGCAATGAGCAGATGATGTACATTCAAAATCTTTGGAATTCATATCATGTATACGGAAACATATTTTAGGTTACGTAAATTCCTTCAAAGAAAGGGAGTATTTCCTCAATTTATATAAGGCAGTGTGGCTAAGAATTGAAACTGAGTTATCTAGAGTATTAAACCTATTTGTTCAAGGGACATTGAAATCTGTTAACGATCATTATGATGATGGTATCTAAACAGTTGCCAGGAGAGAACAGATACTGACATCTGGATATTTACAAGTGGTGATATTTTTCCTTAACCTTTTTTCTACTTGCCTAGCTTCTGACAAGGAGAAAGGAATAGAAGAGCATTATTTGTTAGAGATAAGGCAAATAAAGTCGGTTTGGCGCTTTAGTGTTACAATTGGGGAGGAGGGGCATGAGTCTGAAGCCTAAATTCCTGCATGTAGTGTGCAGGATGGCCTAGGAACTGTCTGGGTAGAACCAGCTTTGCATGTGCTTGCTCCGCTTCTGTTCCCTTAATCTTGTTACATTAAAAATTACTGAGATGAGCTCCTCAATTCATGTCAGTTAGCACTTTCAACAGGAAACTAAATAGTAGAAAAGCAGATTCGTAGCCTGGTGTGCAAGAAGTCAATTCCCCCACACTGAGGGAGACATTGCTTATTTATTTCAGGTTTGTGCAAAGCCAGGTGATGTCCCACAAAGCTGGCTCAACTCCACACAAAAACTACAGCATATTTACCCTGTGACATGATTAGCAAAACCCCACCCAAATTTACATTTATTGGTTAGCAATTACACCATCATTTGTCATTGGTTAGTTATATTTGAATTAGCCTTGCTTCCTATGTAAATTAGCACACATGCTCCTTACAGAGGTCGGAGGGGCAAGTTCTTTTGGTCTTGAATTGAGTCGGTGGTCATGATCTCCCCCTGCCCCCTTTACCTTTCCCCCAGTTACTGCTGATTTCTGCTGACTTTTACCAACTTTCCAGCCCAATGATGTTCTGGGGTAGGATGTTCCTCTTTATCAGTCTTCAGCTGCACTTCAAGGATTTTAGTAGTTAGCAAGCATGCAGATTTACGAGTTCATACAATAGTCTAACTTTTGGCTTATCAGTCCCCCCCATCACATTTTGCATTCCTTAGGTCCAACTATCCTTGTTATCTCAGGAACTGCTTTTCTTCCTGATGGACATTGAGTATTCTTGCCAAGTTGGCATTAATTACCTCTTCAAGGCTCAGTTGTTCCAGGATGTCCTTGCTCGATGAATGCTAAATAATTACAGATTTAACTCATCAACTTAATATATACAAGGTACATTTCGCACAAAATGATCAGAGTTATCCTTCAACATTAGCAGACGATCTGGCAGGATAGTGTTGGGGAATTCTTACTGTACCCTTTGAGGCCAATTAAACACATTTGTGCTTAAATACAAAAAGATTTAATGAACAAGGTATTGAGCAGAGTCCTACCACTGTAAGTAGTTCTATAAGGGCTATACAGAGATGTGGCACGGGCCAATTCCTTACACTTGCACCTGTACCCATCATCTAAGCATTGGCATGGGGCACCTCAGCCCCATGGGCCATCCCCCGACACCAGCTCTGCGGCCCAAAGCGGGTCCCTGAGTGCTCCCGTTGCACTGTTGCTCCAAGACAGTGCTGCAGCATTTCTTGTCTCATCACCCAGGGAAACTTTTCTCCCTTACAGGGAACAGTTCTGTCTCTGGCACCCCTGCTTCCAGCCAGGGTAATTCCTTCTTGCCCTCCATGCCAGATCATTCCTTGGTCACAAATGACCACTGCTGAGCAGTTACAATTTGAATTTCCTCTTCTATGGCATACTAGCAAAACAGGTTATGAACTAAATCAATGCTGTCTCTTCGCTATGAAATGCCTTTGCAGCTCAAGCTGTTTGAGCTTCACTCCAGCAAAACAAACGGAGGTGCAGACACCAAGCAGTGGACTGGGAAAGAAGGAGAATGCTTTCACCACAGCTTGGGAATAAACACAGGGACAATTGCACAAGGAAATCTGCAGGGCCAGTTTCACATCTGAATTGCATCAGTCTTACAAATGTTCAAGTAGTTCAGAAACAGCCTTTTTGTAAGGAATGACATGATCCCTGACTGATGTATATATGTTTCACTGTGGCTAAATTATATATATATGTGAAACAATACGTTAACTTGTAAATCTCTAAATGCAGATTCCTCTGTGGGAAATCCCTGGGATATTATACATTCATTTCAGCAGCATTAGAAAGTGACTGGTGTAGTGACATAAGCATAAACGAGGAGTCTCTTACGCGCTGCTAAGCAGGGTGAGGCAGCCTTCCTTTTCTTAGTTTTACCGCATCCCCAATGGAGCTAGAGCCTTTGCAACCCTCTTGTGATGACTAGAGAAGAGTAGAGCTCAGGTACTTCATATAAAAAGTGACCTCAAAGAGTAAGTAACAACAACCACTGAGGAGGAACTCCTCATTCAGCATAGGTATGACCCCTGCAAGAGGTCCTGTCTTCTCCTGCGACAGCGAGCCTTTTGGCACACTCAAAAGATCAATAGATTAGTCCTAATTTTAGACCAAACATGTGCAGCGCCCAGAGAAGTGGCCCTCAGAACAAGCCCAAGTCTAACCCTTTTCTGCCCCAGCTGGAGGCATCTACTGCTTCCACACGTCTGAGCCATCACCTCACATTGAATATCCGAGTCTTCTCCTACATGTTATACTGGAGTGTCCCTGAGAACAAGTGCCAACGCAAGTGATGCTTTACTGGAAGAGAATTACAAATGTTGTACTGGGCTGTAATAGCTCTTTGCCAAACAACTCTTCCTCAGCCAACACCGTACTGCAGTGGTAAGCCTGCACAAAGGGAGACTAACTACCGAAAGCAGCAGTTAAGCTCTGTTTTTTACCAACAGGGGATTATTTTTCTTTTTAATATCAGAAAGCAGAAGTTACCTTGGGTGGTGAATGAGAGGAAAAGACTTGGCCCTGCATTGAACTCATCGACAGCTTGAGAGCCCTCAGAGCAGAAGAGGGCTTGGCTTTGCCAGCAGTTGCACAGACCAGAGATGGTTGTTGGGTGAAAGCTCAATGCTAAAAGCCCTGTCTTCTTGCTTTTCTTTGAGACTGTGGTAAGGGTTTACTTTATCAGCTTTCCACCCCAAGTCTCCTCCGGTACCGAGGCACACACAGGCAGCACCGTTTTGTTCAAGTGTGCATCTTGCTTCAGCTCCCTGACTTTTGACTTGCTTTTAAAGCAAATCTCAGGATTGTCCCCATCTCTACTTGCACATGCATGTATATGATGGTAAAAAGCACCATGTGTTTTAAGTGAAGGGGATTAAAAGCCTGATCAGAAAATCCTATGTGTCAGGAGAAGGCACTTGTCACAATAAATGTTAGATTCCTTGATCTTTAATACTGGGCGACTGCAGAGCAATTATGACTGGTGTCTTCGGTTACAAAAGACAGACCCTCGAGGAGTCACACAGCAGTGGTCTCCGAAGGCGAGACAAACATTTATTTTTCATTCTTTATGCAGAAGGGAGTTGCTTTAGTTTTGCTTAGAACACACCGGCTACAGCAGCAAAGTGAGCAAGAGGTTATTTTCCATTCTGATTTTTTTTTTCAAGCTCATCTGAATAAATACCCCTGTAGATACAGTGAGTATTGGGTGTCCTGTCTCTAGAGCAGGATTTAATGGCTGCTAGTGGAAAGCGTATTTAGGCAAGCATGAATAGCCACTAAAATGAGGTCCCCCGCCTCCCAGATGCCAGGGATCGTGAGATCAGCTGTGGGAGATCAGCCATAAGATGCTGAACCCAGAGAGCGCCGAAAAGAGCTCCAGCTGGGAAGCTGGCATATTTATAAAAGTAAAAGTTAGAGTGTCCTGGTCTTTGAAGAGATTTTTCTGTGCACAGGGGGTGGTCCCTGCAGACCTGCAATTTGTTCCCTGGAGAACAGCGGAGAGCGAGCAAATGAGGGCTGTGAGGTTAGCATGGAGAAAGACTGCTGTGTGCCGTCATCTCTGAGCAGAGGGAAACAACTTAATTCTGTAGACAGGGCTGTTATTCTGAGAACAAGGAGACTTTGATGAGGATTGTATGAAAGGATTTTCTTCTGAACACAGGCTTGGGTTTTGTAGCCTCGGGAGGCTCTTATTTTAGGGATCACTCTTTGGGCTCATTTAACCTCTCAAACTTTTCTCATTCCCTTTCTGCCAAAAGAAGGAGCGGGAGAGATTGCTTTCTTGCTTAAAGTATCCCAGGGATGCTGCCATCATCAGATGAAATTCTCTGATGGCTGAGAGGGTCCCAAATTTGGGTGCATGTGTGCGACAGAGTGAGCAGGGAGCCAAAGCTGAGCTCTGGGCAAACATGTGCCAAGCCACAGGACCTGCCCCTTCCAGCAGCAGTCTGCCCTCTCTTCTTCCTACCACTTCTCTCTCTCCTGCTCAATGGAGTTCATTTTCCTCTCAACATTGCTTTCCCATTGCTGCTTGGAAAAGCCCTAGGGCAATTAGCTCATTCTTCCATGCAAATACAGAGTAGGTCAGTGAAGTTTAGTCACATGCGAGACCCTGTAAGCCCATTTGCTATTCCTAAATGATTCACACATTGGAAAAATGTTGGAAATCCCCTGGCGTTGTTGGCTATCCTTGCGGAACAAAAGAACTTGGACAAAGAGGGTTACAGACCATCTCTCAATATTCTGTATTTGGGGGAGGAGCGAGGAAGGGTCTGGACTGCTACAGATAGGAAATCGAAAAGGATGGCATCTGAGCTGCCAAAATTACTCTCATGGCCTTGTTGTCATTACTTTCTCCGGGAAAGGAGAGGGTTGTGAGGAGGTTGAGGAGTGAAGTCATATCTCTCAATAAATCCGTGGGTAACGACCCCATCTGAACATGGAGAAGATGCTTACTCAGGGCAGGCATACACACCCATGATCCTGAGAGAAATAACTTTATACAGACAGAGACACCCTGTATAAAACAGAGTGCTTCCGAGTCTGTCAAAATCAGTTTATACGGCTCCAGCTTTGAAGGAAGGCAAATATCTGTAGAGCCATTTTGTACATCCTCACGTTCTGCTCCTATAGCTTACCTGGAGAACAGGCAAGATTTTGTTGTAGGCAAGAGGCTTGGTTCACTCAAAGAGCAGAAGAAGGAATAACTCAGTTGGGAGGTGGAAAGGGAGACATGATAAAAGGGACCGAGAAGTTGTCTCTTGCAGCTCTCAGCTGGCAGTAGAAGAGACACAAATTTCCACTCCTGCTGGGTGACCAGGGAGAAAGTGCATTGCAAGCAGAAGCCGGAGCACTCTCTATATTCAAACTCTTGTTTATGGGCAAAGAGGAAGCACACCTTTTATATATACAAAGTAAAGCCATCAACTGATTGTTAGTATAATGGAAATCTTACCCGATTAGCTCCAGAATCATTATTACGTCATCTAATTATTACAGAGAAACAAAGAAGAATAATGTAGGTAATGTGCTTATATACAGAAAAAGTCACAATAACACAATTAAAATTGTAACTCACACTTCTTAGTTCACTCCACCATTGCTTCTCTGGGTCCTAAGCTCAGTGGTTTCATGCTGGTGGTGTCAGTGTTGGGATATTACAGGGAGTTGTCAGCACCTGGAGTCCTTCACAAGGAGGAATATGGTGTTTGTGTCGATGCTTTTTTCTTCCTCTCTTCTTTCTTTTCTTTCCTCTTTTTTTTTATTTTCCCCTCTCTTCCTCCTTCCACTCAGGGTCATGTATATATGTTTGCTAACACATATTTACACATTTCTCTTTCTTCATTGGTCTGCAGCTCCGGGTTACATCTGAATTCACTATATACAGTGCCATTTACACATTAGATACTACTTCCTTGCTCTCTTTGCTCACTCTAAAACCAGTTCTGTCCAGCTCCAGGTCTGCAGGTTGGGTTTTGTTTTGTTTTCTTTTCTTTTCTTTTTTAACTGATCATTAGTGAGTTGGCTGGGGAACATATTCCTGTTTGCCACCTCTGCTACAGAGTCAGGCATGGTCAGTTTGTTAAAACCTCCACTATTTGTGAGTAACATGGAAAAAATTAATCACTGTTAATTAGAGCACAGTGAAACATGTGAAGAACCATAGGAAAAATCAGGAAAGCTGAAGACATAAACTAAAATGCCATAGCCTTTAGTAAATAGCACAATTCAGACCTCAGAGGATCTAGATAAATCTTACCTTTTATATCACTATACCATTTCCTGGAGCAGATGATAATCAGCGCTAACACTTGTACCAGCTGGGGCAGCAGTGCTTCCCTATCCTTAAATGCTTTTTCCAATGGAGTAGTATTAGGGCTGGTATATTTCCAATTTTCCTTTTTTTAAAATGACAAAGCATAATTATAGGCATAAAAAGAAATCAAGAGGAAAAGATTAAAATTATGATCAATGAATAATTCAAACTAGAAGAGATTATTTACTGCCAGGACAATGCTTACCAAGAACTAGTAAAATAAATGAAGGAAAAGCCTGTTATTTTTTGTGTTCTCAGGAACCATGTTTCTCCAGGACTAATTAAGGCTCAAGTTCTTCAGTAAACTGCAGAGCTAATTGCATAGTGCTGTGGTAAGTGTTATTGCTGGGAGCTTTGCTCCGCCACAACGCCAGAAAACCTTTAGCAGATGAGAAACTTCAGGGGCTGATTTGAAGCCAACTTTGGCAGCAGTGGAGCTGGAGCAGCGTGAGGTTGAGCATCACCTATGTTAGTCTGTCGAGCTCCGTATTACTATGGCTAGTTTCTGCAACCTACCCAATGGCCTAGCTTAGAGCTGAAACTAAATGGATAGCAGTAGTTTATCTCTGTTAACTATGCTTTTATATCTCCACCCAATGGCTTGAAAAATTTCTAAGTAAGTGAAAATCAGTTTGTCAATTGTAGACTCCCTTTTCCTATACATCCCTTTCCTTTTACTTGAAAATTATTGATTGTGATTCTAGATTTCCTTACTGAGGACCCCAGCAGTGCAGGCAATAATTTACTGCAGAAGGGACTTACCCTTAGGGCTGAAGGTTTCTTGTGGAAGGACCAAATCCATTCAAGCCGCCTTTTGCCTGCAGCAGCCAGGAATACTTCACATCGCACAGAAATCTCCCTCATCAATGTGGAGGAGGTGAGGATGGAGGAAGAGTGGTCTTTCTCTTCCATTTTTTTTGTTACAATGGGGATTTTCAACAATCAGTGGTCAAAAGACTGGGACAGCAGTCAAGAGACTGCTGATTTGGGACTGTTGAACTCCTGTTCATCCGTGACAAGGAATGCCTTCTCAGCTGGTGAGTGGAATCGTGGCAGGTAGAGACTTCAGCAATTAACTAAACATCCAGAGGTGCAGACCACTGTGATGGACACAAGTCTCACAGACAGTGGAACTTCACTACTGGGCTCCAGTTCTACCTTGTAAGTTATCAGCAGAAAAATCAGAAACTGGTGTTTTCTGTTCTGGCTGCAAAATCCAGAGATACTCAAGGTCTAATGCTGCCTCTTCCAGTCTTTGCAGGCAATAAAATCTGACCAGGTAGCACAGTGCTATTCAGTGAACCAGGGTGGGAGCAAAACTGGAATTTGTAGTCAGATGTGACCTCAAAGCACTAATAACCCTTTGGAAAGTCTTACTTCGAGATCTCTTTCCTCTTTTCCAAGTCCAGGTTCTCACAGACCTCCTGGCCCTGGGAGAGAAGGTAGAAGTTCAGTCTCATTCCCAAGAACTCTGGTAGAGAATGCTCAGAAGACAGAAAGCAGCTATATAACACATAACCACATAAGATTTATAAGAGAAGCACAAGGTTGAAATGTGTATTGCTTTTGGCTGAAACATAACTATTAATTTTTTTAAAAAAATTTTTAATGAGACTTGCAATGGAGACTGGGACAGGCTAAAGCATCTATCTCTATGCTTTCATCTTTAGAAGAGGGAAAAAGTCATGTTAGAGCTGCTAGTGTAAAGTTTGTATCTGAAGGGGGAAAATCAACATTTCCTATGCTGCTGAAAATCTCCCCTGGACCAGAGAAGTGAAATCAAAACTTCAGTGTCTCAGGAAATGAGGAACTGCTATTGCTCAAACATTATTAAAAACATCCATCTTAATCCCCTGAATTCTAGTCATCGTTCAGCATTTCACCTGCAGCTAAGAAGAGATCAGAGAAATGACACTCATGTATTACTTCCCACCAGGCATTATGTGTAAGTAAAAGCATCAGCTTCTCTTTGCTCTTCTGAGTGGATTGCAGTCAGTGGGAGTTTTGCTTTAAGCACAGCCTGTCTGTGAAAGGGCATCTGTCACTGAAGAACTTTTCCTTTCTTGTATTTTTCTTTTAAATATAGTGGTAACTTCCCACTTTGAGGTAGATAACATTACACAAAGAACCTAAAGAAACAGTTAGCACTGAGAAACTGAAAATGTTACGTTATTTGATCAATATTTCCTACCGCTGCTATCAAATTGGTCTGCCAGGGATCCAGGGATTTTTGAGAGACATGTCAAGACCCTGAAACACTTCTCATTCTCTTAAATGGAGAGATAAAAAAGGGCCTCTGTCCAGATACTTTGTTCTTTAGCGGGTTGGTTGTCAGGGTCACACTGGAGGGAAAAATGGGAATGATAGCTACTTTTTCTAATCGCTTCTATCTAAAACTGCCTACATAAATGGTCAGGGGGTACGAGGGACCTTCTTGTGAGGAATGCTGACCAGCAGCCTGGCACTGGTAGGGATATTTGGAATGGGAGCCTGACACCAGCAAAGCACAAGAAAGGAAGGTCTGGCACGTTAGAGGCAAAGCTGCTGGCTTCCCTCCCGGCCATGAGTGTAAGGCAGGGTGACCTCCACCCGTGTCCATGGCTTCCAGTGTCTGTCTGGGACAGGTAACCGCAGAGAGGTTGGGTACTTCTACCAACAGATGCAGAGGATCTGGAAGGACACTGCTGTCACCTCCTGTGATATTTTGCTTTAAAATACACAAACCCAAGCCCTCAGTAACGCTCCTGCCTAAAGCTCATGTTTTCCCATTGGATTTACCTACTAGGGTTGGAAAAAGATTAACTGCACTGCAGGTTTTAACCTTATTTTGTGGTGGTGATCCCACGTGCTGTACTTACCGTCTGGAAGTATTTCACAAGACATGGTGAAGACCGCAGCACCTACCCGGCCCTGGAGAGAGCAGCAAATCACTTCCTACACCCTGCTTGTGGTTGACAGTGTCCCCAGGCATCGGCCGCATGGACCTCCACCGCTGGAGTTTTCCTGTGGTCTACAGCACAGGACAGAGAAGGTAAGGAAGGAGATCTGCATTAGGGATCCTGCACCCTATGGCCTCACCCCCAAATCAATGTGTAACTTCATGATCTTTTGACTATTTTTAAATTTAAAGCTATCTAACATTTCCCCAGATTAATTTTTCAGAATCACAGTTCCATTAAAAAGGTTTTCCTTCCTCCTTAGAAGGCAGTTCATTTGAAAGTGTTCAAGTTGTGTGCTTAAAGTCAAAATCCCACTTTCAAATCAACGCTCTGTAAGATTGCTTCTAATCTGAAAAGTGATTGAAAAAGTGGAACCTTTTTTGTTCAAGTGGCCACTTTTCCATGATTTCTTAAGATCGGAGCGTTATCAAAGTACTTGAGGCTCCTTTGCCTACCATATTTAAACATTGGGGCATGAGCAAAGAAAAATAAAGCTGATGATAGCTATTCAGCACTGCAGATTATTAACGCTCTTGTCTAGATGACTCAACGGCATCTCTGAAAAAGTGAAAATACAATGGAGTTACAGAACATTTTGCAGGGACCTGTGCTGTGAAAGGTTCTCAGGTGGTTTGATTGAGATTACGGGTATGCACCTTTTACTGTTGACCATTTGTAAAGAATGGAATACTTGCATGGAGTGTGAAGAACAGAGCAAATGTAAAGAATGTGGAGTATGTGCAGAGACTGGAGTACTTGCACACTTCGTGGTAACTGCTAAACAGAAATCGATGTAAAAGTTCTTTGTCGTTGATTAATTGTGGCCTGGGGTGGAAGGCAGTGACTGTCAGACCGCACAGAGCTTGAGGACTGTCTCAGAGCTTGGCACTCTGAGGACTGCCGACTGTTAGAACTGAAATTATGTTATTTTTATAAATCAGGTATATAACAAAGGGTGATTACAATGTAAAGGAATAAATGTTCTGCCAGTAACATGAACATTGCCTGAATAAATTATTGGTGACAGGAAACTGTACACTTAAGAAAATGAACATACACAAGCCATACGTCTTGGCATTGATCTGGATGATGGGAATGCTGAAGTACAATTGGTTAGGTCACTTTATCCAGAGCACAGGAGAGGTTTCATTTGGCTGCAATGCTATAACATCCCTAGAAGCACATTCCTGGAACCCACTGCTTCAAACTTCCCAAGGAATAAACACTGAAGCATCTTCACAGAAGCCATGTCCCACCACAGGCTCATGCAGAAGACAGACGCCTACGAGAGCTCCCCTCTCTTGCAAAAACACATGTGTAAGGAACAGCAGCAGATGCAGAGAAGTTTTCTTAACTGCAAAGTAGCCTGCAACTGCTAGGAAACCTTGGGTATTCCACACAAATCCCCAGGTTTCAAGAAGGAGGCCAAGTTCAGCATGTGTTACAACAGTTCACATGCATTTACTGTTAGCTGTGTAAAACACCAAAGCGAGCCCCCTGACCTACACAACTTGTAGGATAAACAAGTCAAAAGAAGAAAAGAAGAATGACATAGATGTGGAAAAATGTTGAAACAGCTATTTAAGTACTCCATTTGTAACCACCTCATCGGAGCAAGCTGATAAGGAGCAACCATTGTGAGTCTGCTGAAGTCAAATTGAGTCAAACTAATATAACTGCTTTCTTTGGCCATGTCTTTGGAGCAGTTCGCAAACCGATAGCAGGAAGTGTAGCTTTGGGGTGGGGGAACGGGATACCAGAAAGCTGCTGGGAACACAGTTGTGACTACAAGTAGGTGGTGGGAGCTGCAACAAGGGTAGAGATTTGAAGCACCGCTGAGAGGGCTTCAGTCAGGCAAGGGAGAGGAAGAGCAGACTGAATCTGGCTGTCGGCAGCCACCCTCTCAGGTCACCACTGCTGATTGTCTCCTGCCCAAAGGCTGGAGTGTGGGACACTTCTAAGTAGATGCATGGAGTGCTGCGACCCATTTGAAGCACGGCACGTTAAGAAAGTTGCTGCTAAATGAATGTTTTAATGTTGAGAAAAACTTAAAGAAAGATTAAAATATACCAGGCGAGAGAGTTGATGAGGACAGTCTTCAGATACGTAATAGACTGCCATAAAAAGAATGAGTTATTCCCTCAGTAGTTGGCTTGGTCCTTTTAGGTTAATTCAGTATGTTTGGGGAATAACTAGAATAATAGTGAAATGCTATGGGAAGCAACTTAGGCTGTGAAATCTGCCATATGGGAGGCTTCTAAACAACATGGGGACAAAGACCAGTTAAGACAGGTCCAGATATATTTGATGTGCTTCAGAAAAAGGTAAATTGAATAAATGGCTTCTACAGTTTCCTTACAATTATGTGTTTGATTCTACAGTTAGCATGAACAACACTTAAGCTTGCATAAAGTCACTACATTTTTTTAAAGTCAGTTAAACTTACAAGAAGAAAAAAATAATTAAAACAAACCATGCAGAATTGCAGCTTAGATTTGGTAAAATAATTCAAGTACCTTGATCTTTACATGCTAACATTGCTATTCCATGTTGTCAACAGCACTAAAACCAGCTCGACAAGTGTAACTGCCATTTCCATACTTTTTCTGAAGAGAAGCAACGTTACTAATAAACTAACATCAAAATAATTTGCTTTATTGCTAGTGATTTTATATTACAATTACGACTGAGTTCTATTTGCATATTAGTCTTTAAAGGGAACAAAAAGCCCCCCATATACTAAAAACTAACAAACCCCCCCCCCAAACCCTAAAATTACTAATGACAATGTATACTCACTTTCAAAAATCCTGGTATTTTATGACTGACTACCTGAACATTGTAATTCCAAACCAGAGTACTTTATTTCCACTTGTCATCAAAATACCTATTTGTTTTCAGATTAGAGTAAAACTTCACAGAAGAAAGAAAGGTTAAGAACTGTGCACATGATTTATTTTACAATTAGTGTTCAGATGCTTTCTGGGTTCTGGAGGCAATTAACCAGAGTCATAGCTATAAAAATATATAATCACCTTTATTAATGAGGCATGCATTTGTTCAGATCAGGTTTCTTGGGATATAGCTTTCTATTTGGATTTCAGCTGGCCAGCCACCAGATCTGTTCTTCTTCTTGTCAGAGTGGTTTATCTGTTAAAAAAATAAAAAAAGAAACAAAAAAAGTCAATATTTGGTTTTCCATTTACAAACTGGCTTGTCAAAATTCATACAACAGAAGGGGGTAATGGGGTAGGACCGGGAAGCCAAGCAGCACATTGCGTATCTTGCTCAACATAATGGGTGAACATTCCATCAGTTTCTCTCTTACATGGAGTGCTTTATTTATTTCCCAAATGGCTGTCATAATATACACTAAATTGAGTTTCTTTCTCTTGCAGAAGCTCTGTAATGTGAAGAAGATGGCAACAATATTCTGGGGAAAAAAAAAACAACTATGGAAGTTTCACATGCTTTTGGAGAGTCAGTATCATCAAGGGAGCTGGCCTCTGTGTTGGGTTTTCTCATTTCTGTCTGCCCCTGTCATACAGATGAGCACTGCTGCTTATAGAAAGCAAATACAACAAGGTCACAGATGCAAACAGAAATCTGATAGACAAATGGTATCTTTAGTCCTCCTGAAACCTGAGGGCAAGTTATCCAGAAAAGTTTTGTGATGCAAGTGTTGCTGTATTTGCACAGCCAATCTGAGACAGCCCAATCTTCATATAAAAACAGTATTTATTTTTAGGAAGTCCTTGAAATTTGTCCTCCCAGAAGAAAATGTAAGTTTCTGTACTGCATGTCAGGTTGGACATTTCAAAACTGAGACTCTCTAAAATCCCTGGTCACTTACTGAAATTTGTCTACAGATGTTCTAGTGCTGGTGTAGTAAAAGTCAGTACTGTACATCACCCAGACCCAACGCAAAGAATGATGACACATTAGAGAACTTACTTCGTGCGACGGAGGCTTACTGAACAGACTACAGTTATTACAGCTAACATATGAAATCTGCACCTGAAGGTTATACCTGATATACAGATAAATATAAAGTGAAAATAAAATGAACCTGACCTTTTCTTTTTGGATATTATCTGGCAGCTTGAAGCCTTTGGCAGCTATAAAAGCCCAGGTTGACCTGAACTTCATACTCCATATTTCTTTACATCCCAGCTCTTCTAACTAATTTTTGGGTGTCATTTTTTTCAACCTAAGAAAATGTAGTGAAAAAAAGTGTTAAAAATTCAGGATGTGAAAAATGCTGAAAAAGAACACAGCTGATTCATGCTTTACATTAGTAAGTCAGCAGAAGCAAAAATAAGAAGTTTAAAAAAATCCTGAGAGCAGTCTTAGTAGCATGCCATTAAACTCACAGGGTAAAATTTTTTCTTCCTCCTCTCTACCTTCCTGATGTTAATACAAACTGTTTGTAACAGCATAGCAGAAAGAAAAATGTATCTGAAATACTGTTTGATGTTCCAACCCTTCTTAAATAAGAACAAGAGTATCAAATGTTTATCAACCGAATGATTAAGTCTTTCCCTGTATAATTACCATATCATGAATTCAACTAAAAAAACCCTATTGTTTTATCTGTAATTAAAAAAACCAAAACAAAACAAAAACTTGTGTAAATGTAAGCAACAATGACTAAATTCAATCAGCATATACAACAATTTCAGCTAAAGCTAGGCATCTCTAATTTTGTGTATTATTGGGCTTCTGAGTTTACCTTTGTTTAAGTTTTAAAATTGGAAGGAATATAGAATAACGTAAGTTTAAGATTTGGGGAGAATATTTTGTTTCATGTAGCCTCTGAATCATCAAATGTGAATAAAACATTTTTATTACTTTTTATTGTAAAGAAGGAATTTGGTTTACTGTGTGCTTCCATATTTTTGCATCTATACCTACTATACTAAATCACAACCATAAATAGGAACATTAGTTAAGCCTGACACTATTTGAATGAGCTTAATACTATTGTGTGCAGTGTTTCAGATGTGCAAGCTTTCATGGCACTTGAATCTCAGTGGACAGAAACTCAACACCCATCATTACCATATCAGAAATTGGGCAGGCGAACAATTAGTCATTCCAGAACATTTTTGGTCAATATTCATCATTAATTGTGCTGCTGTTTAGATGGCTATCTTTGTTTAAACACGACATGCATAGCTGGAAATACTTTTCAAATTTCTAAATCCACGCCAACTGAGTTAATTGATATTTGTTATCCAAGACCCATATCCCTGCTACATGAGGGAGTCTTTTCCATTCAGCTCCTTTCTAGTGAGAAGATCCAGCAGTTCCTGATTAATTTCTGGTTTATCTTTAATCCATACATGGTAAAATCATGAAGGCAAATTTTTCTGAACATAGGATTCTAAATGGCAGTTTATCACGCTGATGAGGGGAAAAGATGGCAAAAGTCTGCCAGTGGTAAAACAACATTCTAGAACTGTAGATCATAAAAAAATGGAGAAGTCTGTAGTGAGGACTACAGAAGTCCACAAAATTCTCTCTCTCTCCCATTGTGTTGTTAGGTTGGACTTAATAGTTCTGTCTTCCTTCTTACAAAAGAGCATATTCATTCAGAGAAGAAAGAGTTACCATTGTGGAATAAAATACAAGTGTGATGCCATAGGAAACTTACTAAGCACAGTCATTAGCTTGACTGATGTAATTAGAGGACATGTAGAAAATACATCTCATTACAAATTTGAGATAATGGACAGATTTACCTGCAGATGGAAAGTGTGGCTAAATGACTGTATGTGTGATGAAGGAAATGGCTGTTTAAAAATGTGTAAAATTTGATATATCACTTCTTTTTCCTCACTAACGTCAGAAGCAGAGACAATGCTAGTTCCCTGTTCCTATTTGCTGTAACCTTCCTTATGCATTCAGGATGAGTATTTGCACTCTTACTCTACAGCTCTATGCTGAAAACTCATCTTTAACTGTTTACCTACTATAACCAGCAAAGTTTTTATGATTCCTTATTAAGGGAAAAAAAAAAAAAAGCAGTAGTTAACTGGGGAAAAAAAAATTCAGAACTGATTCTTGTCTATGGTAATTTAACCCAGTGACTTCAATAAAACCATGCAAGTTTAGAGAAGGTCAAGGTCTTGCTTAGCAATACTGGGACAAAAAAAACTGGAACATAAGTGGTTTGTGATCAAAGCCAATTTGACTGTGCATCTGAACTTCCTTTCTTCCCCTCCCTACAACATTTAGGCATTCATTTCTCTCAGGATCCATTATTGAATACTTCATCACTATTCCCATTCATCTAAATTAAAATGGTGCCTCCAGTTCTGGAATAAACTGCACCTTCTGCTTTCCAATAGCTCCTACTATGAGCAAAGACGTATAATGGCAGTTTAATATTAATCAAACTTTGATTTTGTCTTTCTGTCCACTGACCAAGTCTGGAAAAGGAATTTGTACCTTGGTCGTACCTTGGGGCAGAACTGCAGTTCTCAGTTACTGCTCACCCTTTGTCAGTGGAGCAGCAGGTATCTTTTATCAAGGACTGAACCTGAAAGTTGAGTCTTGCTGCTGGAGATCATGGATATTTTTGCTATGTTACATAAGAAGCAGTTCTTTTATCTAATAAAATATACATATACCGCTTCTATATACACATTTCTGTTTTCTTATACTGATTATGAACAGTTTATCCGGATAAGAAGCAGTTCTTTTATCTAATAAAATACACATATACCGCTTCTATATACACATTTTCTCTTTTCTTATACTGATTATGAACATGTCTCTTTTGTTTATCCAGAGACTGTTTCTCTCAAACAGAGATTTGTTTTTCTTACGTTTAACATGAATCAAGTTTGCAATTTTTTCCTTTCACTTTCTTTCCATATTAGCTAGTAAAAAACCTAAAACCAAACCAACCAACATGAATCAAGTTTGCAATTTTTTCCTTTCCCTCTCTTTCCATGTTAGCTAGTAAAAAACCCCAAACCAAACCAATCAGGCAAAAAAAACCCCAATCCCTCCAAGAACCTTTGTAAATTATTGCAGTACAAAAGTATGTCTCTCTGTAACATTTTTTCTCTTACTTACAACTCACAGTGGCAATATTTATACCTCTTCCAACATTACCCTTCTCTTCGCTTAAAAGCCTGGAATCAAAATAAATACAGTATCAGTAGAAAGCATCCATCCAGAAGCTCTGATCCAAAATTATATTTACTAATGCTAAGTCACTTTCTGATGTTCATGTTTTCTTTGGTTATTTAATTCAGGACTTTGTAGTAAACAAGAGCTATGGCTTAAAAATCTTGCACATTGTATCAGTTTCCTTCAACGATGCACAGAGTCTTTCAAAATGAGCCAGACCAAAAAAAGTACTTCATACAAATGCAACCAGAAAGATAAAGTAATAACAACAACAACAAAAAGATAAAATGTGGTTTTGTGGCAGTATTCTCTGTGGACTATACCTACACAAAAGATCATTTCAAGGTTTTGAAGCCACTTTACCTGTTCAGTTTGAAAAGCCGTGAAAGAACCTGACTTTCAGAAGGTGTTGACCATTCAACATGCTGTAAACTGGCTATGCTGCACCACGAAAATTAAAAATCATACTTGAAAATAACAGTTGAATGTGTCTTATGTAGAGGTACAAAGAAAATAACCTGAGTTTATGTATTTAAAAAAAAAAGGGGGGGGGGAGAAAAAAAGATTTAAATACTCTCAGATATATTCTAAAGTTTATCACCAGAATAGCTGCCCCCTGGTAGGAGCTTACTTGCTGCTACTGAACCAAAATGAAACACCCTTCACACTACGAAGCACTTGCATAGATTTAAAGTTAGACTAGTACTCACAGCTCATCCTCAAAACAAATTTTAGCCAGTTTTCCTTTGCCACTACCACTAAGAATCTGATAAGCGTAGTTCCCAGGTAAGCAGGTACCTCAGTGATCACACTTCTGCCTTTTTGGGACTGGGGCTACAACAAAGATGAGAAAATGTTTTCTCGGATGCTGCATAAACAATTTCTACATGGAAAGAATCACTTCATGTTAACATGCTAAGTTTAAACATATACACAGAAGCCAATCCTGCCAGTTTTCGAGTATCATGGCAACATTATCATAGATTTGCCTGGGCTTTAAGTTATCATTGACTTTCAGACAGCTACCGGGACTAAGAGCAAGCTTATGTAGGGTAGAATGCCCCATATAGTATGATCTGATTTGAATCTAGAGTAATTACTTTGTGCTGTTTCACGTAACAGGAAACAAGGGCTAGAGGGATGGAGGATTCCTACCAATACGTTGAAGTTAATGGCTATCATTCTCATTTTAAGTCTTTTGTGCATGATAACATAGTCATAGAATGAGAAAAAAGTACACATTAAGCCCCCCCGTCAGATTAGAGGAAAGAAATAATGAGAATTTAATCACAAAATTTGGTTAGTGATTCAACAGTTTCCCATAACTGTAAAATCCATGTGACAGAACCAAGCTGCAGCTTTGTTCTTATATGCCAGCAAACAAATAAGGTTTTCTTACATTGCTCTTCAATTAGTTATATTTGCATACTGGCCAATATAGGCTGACATTGTGTTTCTTCAAAGATAGTGTCTGAGAAATAGTTCAGACTTGCCCTAATTAACTTTACACAGCCACCTTCATTCTTACAATAGCACATATCAAATCATTTATTAGCTAACAAGCCATTTGTCATTTAGCATGTAAATACAACATTAGATATAGTATGAGGGAAAAAAAAAAGAAGTACAACTACACAGCCCTCAACACTGGTTTCTTTTCAATGTCTCCAAGATTAGCAATAGATGTTGTTATTATCTCTTTGGGAACAAGAGCGGCGAGTAAGTATCCCAAGTACCAAGCAGCCAATGATGTCAACAGGAGCCCTTCTAATTTCACAAGATCTGCCAAGGGGGTGGCAGGGGGAAGAAAGAAAACCACCGAGACATAAAGACATTTTCAGAGCAACACACAAAATTGTGTATTTTCTCTGGCATTGCTACACAAAATAGCTATTTTATTTCTGATATACTGTGTTAATCACAGCTTTCAGAGATGTGGCAATCAAGTATTTGTTGCATTCCCATCTCTGACAACCCCTTTCGTTTCTAAAATTTGATCTTCAAGGAGAAAACTCCCCCAAGACTCCCCTCAATCCACACTCATAATACCCCAAAGAAATATGAATTTCAACTTAATCCTAGTAGGATTTTGACTCTGAAAAGTAAGTACCAGATACCACACATGACTATACAGGTAGTATGCAGTTACTATTGATTTTCTGTGATAGGCAGACACTACAGGAATGGTTTAAAATGCTGACCCTACAGGGAACTCCTTCCATCCACCCTTTTGGGTAAAAATAACTGAAGAAGGCCCAAATCTCATTTACACCATGAGCTCTGACTGCATTCAAACATGACTAAAGCAACCACTTCACCTTCTCTCAGCTATATCACAGTTTCCACGGACTGTATTAGCAGTGCATCTATACACCACAGAAACAAGAGGATACACAATTTTCCTGACTATGCAGAAATATAAATAAATTCCATATTGGATATCTCCTCTTCCACATCGTCAGAAATGCTAACATCCATTCTTGATCTAGAAGAAATGCACCGCGTAATTTATGATGCTAAACAAAGAAATATCACACTGCAATTGTGCAACACTGATGTTTTGATGTCACGAGATACTTCCTGATCTGTAAAGAAACATGTCCTTGAACGTAACGGTGCGTTAAAGTGAAAACGGAAAGTTTTTAGTTTCATAGTCCTGAAAATCAAGTTCAACAGAACCAACGTCCAAAAATATCCAGTATGTTAGCTTTGCCAGGCTGCTAGAAAATATTGTGTATTTTCTAGCCTAAATCTTCTTTATAACAGTTTACACTCAAGAAGATATTCCTTTCCTTCATGGAACGGCCTTTTATAAATATTAAGATTTCTGCCCTACTCCTTCTCTAGAATAAGGCCAAATTGTTCACTTGTTCTCCTCAGGTCCTGCCACTCTCCTGTGAATTCTGCTCCAGCGGTCTGTGTCTTTTTCTGCACAACGGACACACTAGTCCAACACACACATTCTGGAGGCTCTACTTCTGGTTATTCATGCCAGAAAGAAGTCTGACTTTTTTTCATAGGAGTAGACTTTATCGAGCTCCTTTTATAATCCACCATAAAGACCAGATCTTTTTTCCTGCAAATATTTTACCTCTCTAGCTACTCCCTATCCTGTATTTGTGCATGTGGTTATTCCTGCATTCTACTTAGCTTTAAAAAGAAAGAGCCTAAACAGTAGTATCACCTAAACACCCCATTCTTTGTAACAGTAACAGAAGTAGCAAGTGGCTCTCTCTGACCCAGTCATCCTTCACAAATGAAGCACAGCTGTACTCCGGCCCTTGAACCTCCATGAGGAACAATGCAGATCATGATGAACACATTGACGGTTCTTCTGTAAATCATCCCAGTTTCTCATTTCCTGCATCAGAAAAAAGGCAGGGGGAAAAAAAAAAAAAGAGAGAGGACAGTAAACCCTTTTAAGATACTGATCTGAGCTCTTTAAAATGTTCTGTGTCATTGTCTTTAGGAGTTGTAAGTGTGTACATTTGTGTGACTGTAAGGAAGATACTGTGAGAAACTTACTATATTTTCATCAAAGAACTAAGATTGAGAAAGTAATACAATGAATCTTCAGAGATATAACAAGTTTCCCAGTTATCACCTCAGTCTAAGAGAAATCTGTCTCACTCTACCACTAATAGTGGTGCAAACTTGCATTAAAATAATACGGAAAATTACTTCAACATTTCATTCATACAGTGAATGTGAATGTGAACACTGGGAAAGTTCATGTGCACAAAGAAGGAAGATGCAGGAACAAAGCAGAATGAAACTTACTCAAAAAGAGAAAAAGTGAGTATTAAAAAAAAATCAGATTTATACACAAAATATATTTAATTTGTAAAGGAGACCAAGTCACAAGTTTCAAAGAAAAAACCCAGGAAGAATTAAGTGAAAATTACAAGAAGTTTATTTAAAGATTTCAGTGATTGTTTTTTCAGGGGCTGGGGTGCATTGCAAAGATCTATGAGACCATCAGTCAGGTTTTGTTTTGCTGCTTCTGTTGTTGGCTTAGCAGGTTTCTCTTTACAATGATTTTGCACTGTTTTTCATCAAAACTACGGAGCAACTCTGTTGCAAAACAGGCTCAACAGTGCAGCGTTTTACCTAAGTACAGAATGTCTAACTTCTGTTATTTTATTCTGTATTTTACTGAATCCACAAGCCTCTTAAGTGTTTCTATGAGGTTTAAGGAATACATTTCCCAACTCTCCTGCACGGTTTGTACTTAGTTCTCAAAACTCTCATAAAATATTTTCACTGTCAACCAGCTTCTGGTTTGGCTTTCTTGGATTCAGAAAGCGCTGAGGGACCGCAATGACTCTATCTGCTGGGTCCACCTGGACCTCTTAGATTTACCGAGGTTATATATCCTGCACATGTATCCTCTTCTTCGAGTACCTGCATAGACATGCACAAAACCTTACACAACAGCAGCCAAGCCATAACCTCAGACAAACTTAAGATAGTTATGAGAGCTTAAGATTTGCCATCCACACCAGTTAGGCGTTACAAAACATGAAGTCTGGTCTACGCTTATGAAAGCCAGCCTGCGCTTTTGCTGATTTTAGAGGCTGTGGCTCCTCACCCCACTCCTTGGCTCAGCACCAAGGAGCAGTATGGGGACAGCATGCTGCAGAGGCACTTGCTCTGCTCGGGCAGGTGGCACAAACCTCCCTCACTCCCTTTCTGCCATGGAGAGGTACTCGTCCAGAGATGCTCAGCAATACTCACGGTGCCAGACGGATAAGAGTAGGGAGGAAGACACCGTGCGGACAGTCCGGATTGGCAGTGTGGCAGGATGCACAAGACAGCAAAGAAGGAAAAGACGATGATTAGCAGTCCCACCTTACAACAACTCCCAATTTCTTTCTCCCTCAGGTGCTTGCTCACCCCTTGGCAGCAACTAAAGCACTAAATGTAAGTGCAATATTATTTTTTTTCGTGCTTAGCTGACTTAAAATTCCCACGCTGCCACACCTCGCTAATACACACCCACCCCTACCCAGCAGGACTTTAACAGGGCAGAAAAGAAAATAATATTTAAGACTCGAGCTTAAATTATTCCAATCTAAAAAGCGAGGTGTTGATCTGTTTTCA
>NW_009631688.1:13173-14899 GCF_000690535.1 Cariama cristata | reverse complement strand
ATATATTATAATAATTATACATAACATATAATACATGGTACATAATCTAAAATAATATGATTGTATATATGTATATATAAACACACACATAATGAAAGATATTAAAGAAGAAACATGGATAAAACTGGCTGGCATGCAACTGAGAGGTGATTACGAAGTAAGTTTCCGTGTGGGAAGGCTGCCTCTCTTTGGCTTATTACAGCTTTTCAGGTATCTTTGAATCCTCTGGATTTGCCATTTTTAGACTATGAACTGTGGACAAGGAAGATCCCGAAAGCCATAATTGTGATGCTCATGTTCCTATAGCAAACCAGTGCAAGAATTTTTCATTTTCTTCAAATAAATTGTAGTCCAATGGCAACAAAGCACCCAATCAGTAAAGGAGCAAGTATGTGACTCCATGCTAGTTTCTTATTTACTGAAGACACAGATGTTCATTTTCTCTCTAGTTTCTTTATCTTTATTGCTACTTGCCCTGTTGCCTGTTTGCCTCTTGCAGGAGAAAGAAAAATCTGTAGCATTTTCTTCTTCTGTATTCCCCTGAAGAAATAAAATTAAAAGTAAAGTCTTTTACGGGCAAAATAAATTACAAGTGACTGTTGTGGATAGTTGCAAGGCAAATAGATTTCTGTGAACAGAATGTCCTTTTTGTGATTTTTTGATAAGATTTTAATGTTATACATGTTAGAACTGTTAAACACATAATCAGGACATGGAAAATTTATTCCTATAATGTTTTTTTCCCTTTTATGACTTTATTTTTAAAAGCAGTTTCTAGCATAATATTGAAAATCATGTACTTCTGGTAAGCAGCAAACAAAATCCTTAGCCATTATGAAAACTACATTACAGCACAGAGCAAAGTTTCATACCTCAGCTATCTCATGCTTGGATATCTGATTATCTTACAGTCAGGAGCAAAGGCAACAGAAGTTAAAATTAGTACTAAAGCTGGGAGAAAACACGAATAGCAAAAAGCCAGTCCTTTAAATATTGTTTCAAAACTGCTTAATAAAAAACAAATTAACTCTTAAATTTAGAATTTAAAAAATGCCAACAGATGGAGCATATTCAAATCTACAAACGCATATGCACAAAGGTGGAGTAGGAATTGGTAATGCTGCGCCAGCATAAGCAATGGAAAGCTTCCAGGAAGATTAGTTAAAATTTTGTAGAAAATAGAAGAAAGAGAGAGACCAAATCCACATCAGAGACCACTTACGGGAATAAGGACATTTCAAAAGACTAAATATATAATAAGTCATTTTGGGGATAAGCCACTGAGCACTTGAAAAAAAGGAAGGCTGCTATGCTTATTTCTCAATTTGAAGCACAATAGTACCACACAGTCTGAAAAAATTTTTGAGATCTAATGTATAAAATATTGTACATGGACATTTTTAATTTTGCAGCTCATGGAATCAAGGTAGCTGAAGTATGGAAGAAAAGAACTTCGAAAAGTTCTTGCACAAAAAAAAGAAACGTAATGTTAATCATCTTGCAAAGGTTACAGAAATTTTGGCAGTTTTAATTAGGATGATGATTACAGGGAACTTCTTTCACTTTTCAAAAGGAATTCTGTCAAAACCTCAAGTCAAGTCTAAGACTTTCAAGATACTCTCTTCCCCCCCCTCCCTTTTTTGTCTACCTCTTCCTCTTTTGATCTTTTTCTCTCTTCTCTCTCTCCCTCTGCTCACTCTCTTCTTCTCTCTTTCTCATTCTGCCT
>NW_009631688.1:6378-13145 GCF_000690535.1 Cariama cristata | reverse complement strand
TTTTTTCTTTCTCATTCATTCATTCATCAATAAGATGGGAAAAACACTCTGGATGTGATAATTTCTATAATGACTGACAGGTGGATAGAAGGAAGAACTTCAGCACTAAACTTTCCTTCTAGCAATGAATACCCATCAATATATTGTTCTAACCATTTTTAAACAGTTAGAGAGTCCATTTCTTTTCTAATTAATGTTGAACAAGGCAGAACATGTCACTGTCACAAAGGTTTCTTTGGTGTTCAGCCAAACTTTTAATTTTATTTCATTATTTGAACTGAACCCTAGTAATATGCTCCTAACCTTAGCGATTGTCCCAGAAGGTCCATGGCATGTCCTTCTGTCAGAGACACTTAGCTCACATTTACTTCTTCAAACCTTCCGCCTCAACTTTGTTCCTTTAATCCAGAGACAGGCTGAAGGTCACTGTTCCCAAACCAATGAAGTCAACAGGAACCTTTCCAACATCTTCTGAATTTTAAAAAAGTAGATTTTGAAAAAGAAAAGAAAGGTGCATGTAACAAGAGGAGTAAGTAGTGAACAAGTGAAAGAAGGAAAAGCAGAGAAAATACATTAGAAAAGGAAGGACAAGAAAAGTAAAGAGGTAACAAGTACTTCATTCCATCTTTTTAAAATATTCCAGAGACATACAGGGTTGGTTTCACGTCTATTCACCAACCCTTAATGCTTTGTTGAATCTTATTTTAAATTACTCAGGCAACAGGGCTTTCACTTTTTCCCTTGTTCAATTTCATCCCATTATTTTTAATTGTATTCCCCTGAACCATCCTAAAGTGTTTCTGTCTCTTTTGCTCCACCATTCAAATGCCCTTGGTTATGTATCTTGTTCTCCTATTCCTAGGTCCTTGTTTACTCAGGCTAAACAAATTCTACTCTTTACATCTGGTAATGTCTGAATGTGAAAAAGGGGGATGGTGATTCAGAATTGCTTTATTCAGAGAACAAGGTTAAAAATATATTTCTGGCTGAGTATCCTGTTTTATTAACAGTGCTTAATTGATCATGGTGGAAAGGCTGTTATAGTCAAGTGGAGGAGGGTGTTACCTTCCAGAGCATTTTCCAGCAAATTTACTTAATTGTTTCTGTTTACTGCATACCCATTAGTGCTCTATCACGCATTAAAAGCAATGGGCAAGATTAATAACAGCCTGCTCACCCCCAAAATATCAGAGCCACTTTATGTATTGATGGCAAGTGACTCATTAAGTTTAAATGGGTATAAGCTATAATTTTCATCACATTCCTGTCTTTTTTTTTTTCCTTCCTGAGACTCAACATAACTCTAATGATTTAATATTTCCTAGAAACAGGGAAGATCAGAAGATTTGCCAACTCCAATCACGAGGAAGGATAAATACTTGGTAATATTAACACATAACACAACAACAGTTAATTAACATCTTTAGAATGTTTGCTACATTTCTTATTTACAGATTACAGGGCACTTTTTGAAAGGGAGTAAGCAGTGTCTAACAGAGACAGAAAGACCAACATTCTCTGTACAGTTTTGGAGGCCTCACAAAGCACAGAAGATTGCTTCTGCTCTGGAATTTGTACCTGCTGCTTTAGACTTAAGGTAAATGGGTTCCTACAAATCTATGAGGTAAATAAAGGATTTAGGCTTAGAGAGATCTGTAACAATCTGTACACTGAATAGTTTACACATATTATAATAACAAGCAAATTCCTCATGTCTGCCAAACTATTCTTTTTCTTTAAAGGAGAAAGGGAAGTATTGCAAAGCCAGTTTATGCCCCCATCTCCCTGGCTCTCCCTGGTCATACAACCAAAACCAACAGAACTGTATTGTTAGAAAACAGTATTCCTTTTTTTTTTTTTTTTTAATACATGGAGAAAATAAGATAATTGTTTCTCCCTCCAGCTGGAATTGGTCTCAGACTACATTGCTTGAATCTGCCCTGGAATGTGAAATTCCCAGGCACTTCTCAGGATGTGAAACCTTGGTTTTGCCTGTTTACTAATCTTAGAATCAGATTCAGGCTAATATTCAGCTACTTTGACAGTAACTGGAGACTTGATGCAAGCTCCTTCCAGCACTGCAAGATCCTCTTCAGTCAGTATGGAGCAGTCCTAAAAGAAGACCTTAAAAAATGAGGCTTTTTCCACATACATGAATCTAGTGAATAGTTCAGTACTGTTTTTGTAAGAATCATCAATATTGCCTAATTTAAAATGTTGGAGTGATATGGAGAAAAACAATAAACAAAAAAACCCAGAGGGATTGTGATCTGTGATCTGTGCAGTGATCAAGTGAGCCCTCTTTTAGCCCTGTGTCACTATTTAAGGGATGAAAGAAGCCATGAGACTTTCTCTCCTGTCTGTCCATCATTCTTTGGCAGTTCTGCATGTCTCTATTTCTGTTTATTAGGCTGACTTTGTTACACATGACACTTAAATTTCTATGTCTGATGTGTAATTTTTTCACATAAACTCAAGAGTGGTTCTACTGACTTAAATGGGGTTAATCTTGATATAATTTGATGATACAAAAGAGAGTGTGGTATATATTAATGTAGGTCTGCACAGTTATGCTCAGCAATATTTTTTATCACTTCTAGTGTAAAAACATGACTGAAAATCCTGCTTCATTCTTCATTCTTTCTGCTATTCTTCCTGACCCCTTGCTCACACTATGTATTTGTCCCTAGTGCAAGACCGCAGAATGTATTTGCACATTGTGAAGATTTCTATTTATCATCTGTTTAAGTCAGACAAGATCCTCGTTCTGTTTGTAATTTCTTTTTATCTGGATTCCTTGTGCCTCTCATTTTTTCTTTCATTTTAATGACTTTATTTTCAGCTTTGATTTCATTCTCAGTATCTTTCTTAGTTACTGGATCTTTGGGACTGTTTACCCCTTAGAAAGCCAGCTGATTAATTTTAAGATTCACAGGGACAGATTCTCAAATTTTTTTTGTTATTGTCACCATTCTTCAAGTTTTATGTTTTCAGCAATACTGATAACAGAGTAAGTAGTAACAGTACCAAAACAATTATATATTTTAGAGTTTAATGCAATAACCAGTGAAGCTCCTGAAACTCTTCCCAGTAATTTGAAGAGATGTAATTTTGTGGACTCAAAAATGAAAAAGGTAAACCTTTTTTTTTTTTTTTTCTTTGCTATTGACTGTCTGTTAAATGTCTAATTACAGGACCTTGTCTTGCAAATATTTAATCCAAAATCTTTATTAAAGAGGTTAAGTTAATTGGAGTGTTAAACTTTATGCTTAGTAACAAACATCTATAAAAGTGAACTGTATCTCTTGAATTGTTTGTGCATAAGTTAGTGTCATTTCACAGGAAAGGTTGCTTTTTAAAGCCTATGTCCTTCATCTGTGTCCTTCTGGGTTTGCAACCATGTATTCATACTTGCAGACTGAGTAGATATGATGCTTGACAGTATAAAGTTTGTCCTTTGCATGAAACAGGTGCATGTGTGAACACAGCTGATTGAATCGTTGATCCAGAATTTTGATCAGTTTCAAATCATCCTCTTGGTTGCAAGAATTTCTGATAAAATATGCGTACATACCTCAATGTAAGTGCAACTTTAGCAAATGCTCAAAGGTTAAATTCAAAGCAACTTTAACATAACAAACAACATACCAATATTTCATCATAATTAGTACAGCTTGTGCTTTGAGTGGTGTATGTTAAGTAAAAAAAACCCCAAAATCAAAAATGAAGCCAATTACTTGAAGGTTTATGTGACAGCAGATTCTCTTAGATAATAAATACACATTTATATACTTACTGGCTCCTTTCTGGAGCTGTGATGACCAGCTGGACAACCTGAAGACTTTTACAACTGGTGACTACTACAGCTTCTCTTCTAGGAGTTATTGGAGTGTTCTATAGGCACACAACAGTTAGTAGGTTTCTGAATGTCCTGCACCATTCATTCAGCACAGCACAGGCTCTAACTTACACCCTTTATCTATTCTTATCTAGCTACCTTTCGGATGCAATGATTTGCACTGAAATACCATCTCTCTGAAATGCATGGCTGGCACCACCTAACTTGGAGTTCAGCTGGTTTTTTTTCACTTCCTAAGGACATCTTTTGTTTACCTTAGCACTGGACACCAATTGTACACTGATGCCTTCCTGGAGTTTGAATAATGGGGGCTCACTGGGATGCATTGTTGCCAGGGATTTTAACACTCTGTCACTCTATTTCATCATGTCCTTTAAAAAATTTACGAGTAACTGCACCCAGAGTTTTACAGCGTAAACCGACTTACTATCCAAACCACAGCTTTTCCCTAATATGCTTGTCAAATTATCCTTTGATAACCAATGAAACAATGTGAAAGAGAGAGATTTATGGAGATTAACACACAACTAAAAGATTCTCCAACTATGTTGTATTGATTACCTGTGAACGATTTCTTTTTATAAATTGACGAGTTTAAATTTTCAGAAGCAACTTGTGATTTTGTTGTGTAGTATTGTTAACTCCAAGCTCCTGAAATCAATGAGTTAAAATTTTCTGAAACTATGAAGTTTTCATTAAAAATCTGTCCAGATATGATGTGCATATATTATTATAGATATTTTCCTATGATTTCTTCATATACTCACGTCTTCTATAGTGCTCTTCAGAAATACAGGCTAAAACCAACTTTATAAAAATGAAAATTATTTTTCTATTAATAATACCTGAGAATTGGTGCTTTAATAACATATCAAGTACTACAAAAAATGCAGTGAGATAAAAAGAATTGAAGAATAGACAATAGAAGGATTTTTTGAGAACCCACCCTTAAACATGATGTGGCCTTTCTTCAGTCGCATCATCGCTCATTAGTTGCCATTGCTTCTTTTCCCCATTACATTCTGAATTTGGCCTTCCAAATATTGCTAAAACTAATATTAAAAGTCACTTTTGAATAAGAAAAAGAAGTACTCTAAGATCTTCTTAAAACAGAATGAAAGAAATTGATTTTGATTCATATAAATTAAGCTTCCTTACTACGGTAATTTATGAATTATGGAATTAGATTTACTTAACCGATGTTAATCTTGCTCCAGAGAATTGTGAAGGTTCTCTTCTGACCCAACACATAATTAAAAATCAAAATAATCAGATTTATGTTCATTTGTTTATTCATTTTGTAAATGTATAGGCCTTTTTGCTGGCAAAGTCTGGAGTAGAAAGATCCAAGAAATATTGATCTTTTTTCTTCATGACTATTTAATTGGTTAAAGTGTACACCATTCGCACAAGCCAGCAAGCTGATGCTGGTTACATTTTAATAAATGCACTCCTCACTCGATCAATACATCCCTGGGCAAAAAGCGCTGCCCTATCATATGTTAATGGGAAGAAAATCTTTTTACTATAGTCAGTCATCATGACAAACAAGAATATGAAAAGTGTTAATGAAATGACCAGCTGTCTATAAAATGAAAGACTCACAAGACAGTTTCCTTTCCTTCTGCCTTTAATTCAATGAAACAAAAAGAAGCTTGTTGAACAGGAGGTAATGTTCACACTCAGAAATCAAATTATATAAAGAAAGTCATAATTGGACTTAATATGCTTATGAGCCAGAGACTGGAATTCACTGTAGCTGTGTCAACACAGAATATATTCAAATGTCCATAATGGAGCAATTCCGGACCAGTCCTAAAGATGGATTTAGAGTTCTATCTCGTATTTGGGTTTTAAACCACCCATTGATTTAATTGATTTCAGAAAATCAGTCTGAGTTTAGCGGAGTTCAAAGCAGAATCTGAGAGCCTAAATGTGTTGATAGAACTATATTTTTTCCTTTATCACTCTTATCTCATTAATATTTCTAACAGAGGCAATGGGACTACATGGACCATGACATCTCTTACCGGTGTAACTCATTATGAGTCTAACCTAAATAAGTCAGATACCATCTTCTGGATGCTGAAAGTTGAAACTCAGATTTATGGGATTTTTTGGACACATATTCTATTTTTAATCCTATGTTTGCTTCTTTCCAGTGCAATGACCAAAACCCAGCTTTGCTCTTCCCTTTGGCTGTTCTTCCACTGATACTATGATTTTTTCATGTCTTATTAAACAACAGCCTATAATGTGTGGTGAAGACTACGCAGAGTTATGCCAGCATGCACTCTACTAAATTCTGAGTAATGCTGGAGTGCCTCTGCATAGTCTGAATAATTTGGGTTACTTCCTCCCGAATCACCAATATGTATGACCAGCTCCTTCCTCTAGAGTCACTTTGTTTTAAACATTGTTCTGTCAAAAGTTAAAGCCATTCATCAGGCAAAAAACTTATAGACAATGGGATGGGACAGAATGGCAAAACCAGCAGAAAGTCTTTGCTTGTAAGATCTTCAAGAACCTTCTTTGAAACCTCTATTGTAAATGACAGAAAATTTCTCATGTAAAACAGTTCTGAGTCCTTATATTCCAGGGTAATTACAAAGGTAATAGCTATTCTTCTTTCCTTGTGTCTCCCCCCAAAAAATCCATCTTCAATCATGTGTTCTCAGAAAACTGTTTTTCTTCTCTTTTCCTAAATGTTTGTCAGAAATTTCTTTCCATCTCCAATAAAAATCTCTTTCTTCAAATACTATTATTCTGGACTCAAACTAGAAGGTATTTCACAATCACTTGCATTTCACCAACACAAACCTGTCTTCCACATTTTTTCACTAAACAATTTTATTGATTCATAACACTAATTTGAAATTTTCTTCTTTGTTTTTCAAACCCACACGGG
>NW_009631688.1:1324-6355 GCF_000690535.1 Cariama cristata | reverse complement strand
TTTCTGTTTCTTTTACTTTCTTCTTGCTCCTCTTCCACTGACTTCCTTTCAGCCCTTCCACACTTTTTGTTTCTTACTTGTAAGAGAAGCTTCTTCCTCTAAGACACTACTTGAGGCAGACAGGATGCATGATATGGAGGATTCCCTATCCCCTCTCCACCTGACTGAACACAGTAACTTGGAGGGTAAGGGGTAATGGCGACAAGTTCCTGCCCAGTGCAGCGGGCCCATCTCCTCTGTGACTGCCCCACCTGCCTAGGTGACCTTGCAAGATAGGTATAAGGCTCTGTAAGTGGAACCGAACAATAACAGGGATGATGGTTCATCTAATTTAGAGGAGTTGTTAAGGTTAAGTAGGCCTAGGCCCGGCATGAAAACCACTTGCATTAAGAAAAAAAGATGGTTGATTGTTGTAGGATATTCCCTCCTGCAGGGATTAGAAGGCCCAATATGCCAAGCGGATGCCCTCTCTAGGGAAGTCTGCTGCCTTGCTGAGGCCTGGGTTAAGGATGTGAAGAGGAAGCTTCCTACCCTGGTACAGCCCTCAGATTATTATCGATTACCGATTTTTTAGGTAGGCAGTGATGAGGTTGGAACTCGAAGTCTAAAGGCAATCAAGAGAGACTTCAAGGCCTTTGGACAACTGGTTAAGGGATCAGGAGCACAAGTAGTGTTCTCCTCTGTTTGACCAGTTGCAGGGAATAACAAGGGAAGAAACAAGGAGACCCAGTAGATCAAGAGCTGGCTCTGAGACTGGTGTCACCAGTAGATTTTTGGGTTTTTTGATCATGGGTCAGTCTACAGCGACGCCAAGCCTACCAGCAACAGACAGGGTATGGCTGTTGCAAAGGGGAAAAAGGACCTTTGTGCAGGAGTTACCAGGGCTCATCAAAAGAGCTTTAAACTAGACTTGAAGGGGGAAAGGCATAAAACTAGACTTGCCAGAGATAAGCCTGGGGGTGGCATATCAGTGTTTGTTGGATAGTATGCTAATGAGATTCTTGAGTCTGCCATCTCAGAGGAGGCAGGTGATGGAGAACCATGTGGCAGCCAAGATACAAGTGTCATTGGTGGGTTAGATACCATTGAAGTGCCTGAGAATGATCACATAGAAATTAGGGGTTCTACCCCCAAAAATGTGGAGGCAACAATAGCCTAAGTGAAGTGCATCTACACCAAGGATGGGCAACAAACAGGGGGAGCTGGAAGTTGTGATGCAGCAGGAAAACTATGACATAGCTGCCATCACAGAAACATGGTGTGATATCTTGCATAACTGGAGTGCTGCAATGGATGGCTGTAGACACTTCAGAAGGGATAGGGAGGGAAGGAAAGACAGTGGGGTGGCCCTGTATATTAGGGAGTGTTTTGATTGTCTAGAGCTTAACAACGGTGACAATAGGGTTGAGTGTCTCTGGGTAAGAATCAGAGGGAAGGCCAAGATATCATGGTGGGAGACTGCTATAGACCACCCAACCAGGATGAAGAGGTAGATGAAATATTCTATAAACAACTTGGAGAAGTGTCACAATCGATAGACCTTGTTCTCGTGGGGGACTTCAACTTACCAGATATCTGCCGGAAATACAATACAGCAGAGAGGAAAAAATCTAGGAGTTTCCAGGAGTGTGTGGAAGATAACTTCCTGACACAGCTGGTGAGGGAGCCAACTAGGGAAGGTGTCTGTTGGACCTGCTGTTTGTGAACAGAGAAGGACTTGTGGGTGATGTGATGGTTGGACACTATCTTGGGCATAGTGATCATGAAATGATAGAGTTCTCAATTCTTGGAGAAGTAAGGAGAGGGGTCAGCTGAAGTGCTGCCTTGGACTTCCAGAGGGCAGACTTTGGTTTATTCAGGAGCCTGGTTGACAAAGTCCCTTGGGAAGCAGTCCAGAAGGGGAAAGGGATCTAGGAAGGCTGGATATTCTTCAAGAAGGAAATCTTAAAGGCACAGAAGCAGGCTGCCCCTATGTGCCAGAAGACAAGTGGGAGGGGAAGACCAGTCTGGCTGAACAGAGAGATTTGTCTGGAACTCAGGAAAAAAAGGAGAGTTTATGACCTTTGGAAGAAGGGGCAGGCAACTCAGGAGGACTACAAGGATGTTGTGAGGCTATGCAGGGAGAAAATTGGAAGGACCAAAGCGCAGCTAGAACTGAATCTGGCTACTGCCATAAAAGACAATAAATAATGTTTCTATAAATACATTAGCAACAAAAGGGGGGCTAAGGAGAATCTCCATCCCTTATTGGATGCAGGGGGAAGCGTAGTCACAAAGGATGAGGAAAAGGCTGAGGTAATGAAGGCTTTCTTTGTCTCAGTCTTTAGTAGCAAGACCAGTTCTCAGACAGGGACGGCGATCAGAATGAAACCTCCATAATCCAAGGGGAAATAATTAGTGACCTGCTACACCACTTGGACACACACAAGTCTATGGAGCCAGATAAGATCCACCCAAGGGAGCTGAGGAGCTGATGGAAGTGCTTGCTAAGCCACTTTCCACCATTTGCAAGCAGTCTGGGCTAACTGGGGAGGTCCCAGACGACTGGAGGTTAGCAAATGTGTCTCCCATCTACAAGAAGGGCCAGAAGGAGGACCTGAGGAACTACAGGACCCTCAGCTTGAACTTGGTTCTGGGGAAGGTTATGGAACAGATCATCTTGAGTGTCGTCACGGGGCACGTACAGGACAACCGGGTAATCAGGCCCAGTCAGCATGGGTTTACAAAAGGCAGGTTGTACTTGACTAACCTAATCTCCTTTTATGACAAGGTGACTCACTTAGTGGATGAAGGAAAAGCTGTGGACATTGTCAACCTAGACTTTAGTAAAACCTTTGACACTATTTCCCACAGCATTCTCCTGGAGAAATTCACTGCCTATGGCTTGGACATGTGCATTCCTCACTGGGTAAAAAGCTTGGCTGGATGACTGGGCCCAAGGAGTGGTGGTGAATGGAGTTAAATCCAGTTGGCAGCCACTCACGAGTGGTGTTCCCCAGGGTGCAGTATTGGGGCCAGGTCTCTTTAATATCTTCATCAATGATCTGGATGAGGGGATCGAGTGCACCCTCAGTCAGTTTGCAGATCACACCAAGTTGGGCGGGAGGTGGTGATCTGCTTGAGGGTAGGAAGGCTTTACAGAGGGATCTGGACAGGCTGGATCGATGGGCTGAGGGCAATTGTATGAGGCTCAACAAGGACAAGTGCCGTGTCCTGCACTTGGGTCCTAACAACCGCATGCAACACTACAGGGTTGGGGAAGAGTGTCTGGAAAGCTGCCCAGAGGAAAAGGACCTGGGGGTGTTGGTCAACAGCTGGCTGAATATGAGCCAGCAGTGTGCCTAGGTGGCCAAGAAGGCCAACAGCATCCTGGCTTGTACCAGAAACAATGGGGCCAACAGGAATAGGGAAGTGGTCATCTCCCAGTACTTGGCACTGGTGAGGCTGCACCTCAAGTGCTGTGTTTAGTTTTGGGCCCCTCACTACAAGAAAGAGACTGAGCTACTGGAGCATGTTCAAAGAAGGGCAACAAATCTGGTGAAGGGCCTGGAGCACAAATCTTATGAGAAGCAGCTAAAAGAACTGGAGTCATTTAGCCTGGAGAAGAGAAGGTTGAGAGGAAACCTGTTCACTCTCTAAAACAACCTGAAAGGAGATTGTAGTGAGGTGGGGGTTGGTCTCTCCTCCCAAGTAACAAGTGATATGAGACAAAAAGCCTCAAGTTGCGCCAGGATGTTTAGATTGAATATTAGGAAGAATTTCGTCACCGAAAGCATTGTCAGGCACTGGAACAGACTTCCCAGGGAAGTGGTAGAATCACCGTCCCTGGAGGCGTTTAAAAGGCATGTAGATGTGGTGCTCAGGGACATGGTTTAATGGCAGACTTGGCAGTATTAGGTTAACAGTTGGACTTCATGATCTTAAAGGTCCTTTCCAACCTAAATGATTCTATGATTCTAGAACAGCATCTCTGGTTCATTTAAATTGTTTTGAAAATTCAGCTAAGAGCATACTTCATTTTAGGTCCTGTCTGTCTCCTGTAGTAATGTATGTGCTTTAGCTATTTAAGTGTGAGACAAATATTGAAATATACTTTAACAGTAACTTGGACAAATAAATACCTAGTAAAGGAAATTATTAACCAGACACTTTTTCATCATTGTGAAGAACTTTGGCTATCTGAAAGGTTAGCACCTCTCCATCCTAGTAAGACAGCAGAGAAAATATCTTCATGGGACCATGAGTTAGGGATATCTGGAAGTACCTACTCCTAACTATGGGCTACAGGAAACAACCAGTTTGGGCTGAATACATTACTTTTTGAAAACACCATTAGGTGTGATGAAGTCTACCCTAAGTGTGTACAAATATTACTTTTTTTAAAAAAAGTAAATTATTATGGCAGTCTTTATCAGAACATGTCTCTGTGTTACTGTTGAAATGTTTCATTCTCTTTTAAGGGTAAAAAAACCCACGAAAGCAAAAAACAACCCACAAAAAATCCTGAAGAAACAAACCAAAACCCCATGCGGTCAGGTTTGACTACCTGATATAAGAAACTGCATACAATGACTGTATCTTTCTCTGTGCTACTTTGTTCCATTCTTTTATCACTTCTATGATCTTAACAGACGAATGCACCAGTAGCTCATTCTGGTCCCAACTCAACTCTGCCTGTCTGGTTTACTGCCATCAATACTGCGGATACAATATTGCATCTAGAATTTAAGCTCAGTGAATGCTTTAAACATTGCTAAGGTCTTGATCCAATTCTCACTGAAGAGACTCATTGAATATGAATCTTCCTCCTGCTTTCAATAGGCTCATCAGCGTTTAGTTGATACATTATATCAGAGATTGTTCACTAAATTTATGTCTAAATTCATAGTGTCTGTTAGTTTATAACTCTAGCAAAAGAACATGGATAAGAAGCATTTATACTCACGAAAGTGCAAAAGAAAGAGGAAGAGGAAGAGGAAGGGGGGGAGAGAGAAAGGAAGGGGGGTAGAGCGAGAAAGAAAATAGGGAAAG
>NW_009631688.1:0-1293 GCF_000690535.1 Cariama cristata | reverse complement strand
AAAGAGAAAGAGAAAGAGGAAGAGAAAGAGAAAGAGAAGGAGAAAGAGAAAGAGAAGGAGAAAGAGAAAGAGAAGGAGAAAGAGAAAGACCTGTCTAAACATGGGAACATTTGCAAAACATAATGAGCCAGATTTTTTAAAAGTTGACCTGACCAAAGACATTAAGAAATGGAATTAGAGGAGAAAAATTGGTGGGGGCCTACAGGTAACATACTTTGCTGTGAAATATTTTTGAAAGTGTACTTTAACCTATCTCTAATTTAGGAACAGTAAGCACTATATTATGTATTCTGAGAAGACAGCTGCGTAAAATAAATTCTTCTTTATTTATCTTACTGTTGCTTTTTCCCCCCTCTCTCTTCCTCACCTTTTTTTTTTTTTTTTCCTTTTTTTTTCCCTAACTGCTGCTACTTTTCAAGAAACTCCATGGAGACAGACTGCAGAATGTAAAACCACCTGAAAACCTCAAGAGTTTCTGAAGTCTCAGTCCTTAAGTGATACTTTAATCACAAGAGACACACAGGTGATTTTTTTTCCACCTTTGCCAAATGAACACAATGGAAGAAGAAACCTAAAGATTCTAGCCTAAAGAAGTGGTAATTAATGAAAATAGAAACAAGTGCCTTGGTATGTTGTGATAAATGTGGATCTTTTAGGGATTAGTCTTACTACCTGAAAGAATTGATTCCTCTTTTCATTCTTAGAAACACTGTAATCATTTGAAACAAGCTTTCTCACTCCACACATGTCCATACCACTACCCAGTAAAATAATTCAGTCCCTGGCTCCATTTTCTGACTCAATATTTTATGCAAAGAAGAATATCAGCAGGAGCATTCAAAGCAGAAAACATGTACCAGATAAGTCAACTCTTCTTCACATGGTCTCCAGATACTCCCACTCACTGAATAGCTTCACAAAGAGAAAACTGAAGAAAAGAAAAATGTGTTTTGATTTAAAAGATATTGGGGACCCACTCTTCCATATATCAAAACGAAGTGCTGAATCTTGGATTAGTGTTGGATTGTAAATTAGCAAAAGGAGTTCCACATTGCAACACATACATTTCTGAAAAGGGGATGTGCCCAAATATAACCATTACTTTCATACAGGACTTTGTGAGATTCAGCCTAATTCCTCCTGAAACAAGATTGGATGTCACCACGTAGGAGTGCTATATTAATTATCAAATTCCTCTTTGTAACATCTGAGAAATGACTGGGTTACCAGGTGATGCTGACAGGCAATTTTCATTATTAGAGATAAATCATAGAATCATGGAATCATAGAATC
>NW_009631687.1:11850-22392 GCF_000690535.1 Cariama cristata | reverse complement strand
AGGCAGCTGGAGAAGATGAGCTTGTCTCTGCAAGTCACCAGATCTTTGAATTGCATTGCTCAGTCTGATGTCCACTCAAGCCAGTTTTCTCCTTGTGAGCTGGTTTTCTCCATGTGAGCTGGTTTTCCGGCTACTGCGCTGGCCAGCAACCTAAGGAAGCGTACAAGAGCAGTGCAAGCATGTATGAATCTTATATATGAAGACACTTTCAGGCTGCAGGCATGTTTAGAAACCAGACAGGCAGATAAATTATACCTAAATACTCTCATAAAAGACTTAAAAGTTATGCGGTATGAGGAAAAATACCTCTGCTGTTTCCCAGCTTTTGTACTACAGCAAGAGCAATCAACTGGGACAGGGGAAGATGTGGGATCTAGGATGAATCAATCCAATCTGAAGGATATTTGACTTAGAGAGAGATGTGGGAAAAGGGAGAAAGACTCTTTCCTAGTGGCTAGGTCAATAACTAATTAGAGTCCACATTTCTGCAGGAGCACTTCAAAACAGTCAGTGAACCCCCAGATCCAAAGATGTTTGATAAGAGACTTTACTGGTGAAATCGGTAATGACTGTTTCATTCAGAAGACCTCTAGATGGTTTCGAAGATCCTAGAAAAGTGACGGTCAAAAGGTATTTATCTATTATGTGCATTCTGTCAGGCATTTGGGGATCCCCCCAGATTTTTTTTTTTTTTTGAAAAAAAAAAGCAATATAAAGGACATAGCCCTAAAGGTAAATTGTAAATATCATTGAAGACCAGAAGAGGAGCTGACCCTTTATTTTCTCATGGTTTTGAAGGCTTCTCATTGTATTATAACTCAGTATAACAAGCAGCACAAAGGGTTCAATTGGCAAAGAAGAACAAAATTACGGTTTTGCTATTCAAAGCCCATTTTTTGTTTCAGGTATTACAGTTTGTTTTTTTTTTTTAATTTAGATTACTGTTCTCTGTGCTTTAGCCAGGACCTTCTTAGACTCTGAGGTCTGAGGGGATATTTTAACAGTGAATTCTTTTACTATATTTTTCTTTTTTGATTGGAAATGATGATTCAGCAAAATGTGGAGTTTTAGGGTAGTGGTGGAAACAAATGCAAAAAAAAAAAAACTTTGATAAAATTTTCTTCAGGAAAACCTCCTCTGTGATGGAATTACTTGATTGTGATTGAGGAAGAGAAAAAATATCCAACTGCTCCTCAACAGCAAAGAGCCTTAATAGTGGTAGTAAATCTCTAGGATGTGGAGACCAAGACTCATATACCCTCACTAAGCCTGTGTTAAACCAGGGGGCTTGAACCTGCATCATTCACATTATATGTGATGATGTGGTGCTATTCTCATGTAGATGATTGCTAGTCTTGCCTCTAAGAAGTACTCATTTTCATATAAAAACCGAAATATGAGTAGGATCAGTGAGAGGGTTATGAGAGAATTAGGCATAATTCCTTACTTGAAATTGTATTTAACCATTCATCGGGAACAGCTCTGGTACTGGAGACACTGTCATGAAAGGTGGAAAGAAGGCAGATGCATAGACTTGAACCTTTTCAAATGATGTATTTTGCTCACCAGAACAAGAAAGTTCAAATTTTGATGGCATTATTGATTTGCAAAGTTCTTGCAACTCAAAGAGTTTCTCAGGGCAGGGGTACTGTTGTTCCCTCCCTCCTACAGCCAGCAGGTTGGGATGGAGTGCAGCAAATGCATGCAAGTTAGTGTCTCTCTTTATTTATTGTTTTCTCAGAAATGCCTTGGGACACAAGGAGGAGTTGGCTGTGCATGCAGCAATGGCACAAGAGGAGCAAAATTTGGCTGGAATCAAGCTCCTAGAGAATCATGATATACTGGGATAAAACCTCAATTTAAGCTCCAGATCTAAATGTAATTAATCTGACTTTATTCACAGTGGATTTATGTCCTGAAGACAAAAAACCATACATGCACACTTTATGGACAGCAAGACTGTCTGCTCCAGCCAAGAGTGGATATGTTGCTGGATTACTATATGAGAATTCAAATAGATTTTGACATCTCTACTTCCATTGTGAAGAAGGGTGACTGTAAGACAGAAAGTCATTAGAGCATGACTGTGTCTGTGCATCTTCATGAATGAGCGTTTCACTCTGCCCCCCGCCCCTGACACAGACTCAGTCTTAGTCCGAGCCTTTGGTACCCTGAGTAAGCTGGAAAATAACTTCACTTCTCTCAGCCGCACACTCTCTAAACTGATCATTAAGTTAAATTCATCTGTAAGGATTACGTTTTATATTCCTTTTTTGTTGTGTATTTAAGGATTTTGCTGGAAGACAGTAAAAAATCCATGGATAATCCATTACCAGTAGTATTTGTGGCATTGCCTGAGGGTAATCAGCACAAGTTGCTTCTGAGGAGAATGCCTCAGTGGGATTTTATGCAATTATTGATTATTTATTGAATATTATTAGTAGTTAAAAGTGGACATTATTTGCTAGTTCACTGCAGCTGCAGAGTCCTTCACTGACAGGCAAGCTTGTCTGATTGGGAAAATAAAGGTGCAAAGCAGGGTTGAGAAGTGTTAAATAACAAGAAAAAAAAAAAGCCAAAGGGTAAAATAGCATGTAGACAGAAAACAGCTCATCTGAGATGACACAATAAATCAGGGCACTGCTGTAGCCTTTAGGATGTGCTGAGCATTAGGACAACGAACATATTGCAGAGGACAGGAGTTTAGGGCATATCAATGGCCTAATTGGAAAGACCAGTGAGAAGATAAAGAGGTGACTGTGATCTGCATTACAAAGTAGATCAGGCTGGATGATTTCAATGGTCTCTTCTGGCCTTGAAATTTCATGTCTGTGTCTGTGGAAGGGTTTCATGTAAATAATTTATAGCAAAGAGAAAATTATGAACAATTGCAGAAAATTTTTCGGTACAAGCCTGCTAGGGACTCTGAGATTTGGTCTTCAATTTTTGAGCTCTTGAACTTTCCTAATGAAAATACTAATAAGTTTTTAATTCTAAACTTCAAGCCTCATTGCAGACAATTATCAATGATATATTCAGTTGTAAAATTCACAGAGGGCTTCATAGTTATATAAATCATTCAGTTAAAGAGAAACTGCATCACATGACTGAATCAGCTGAATGAAGGTTGAGAGTGGATTCAATTTTGCAGTTTTCTTAAAAAATGTTACGTGCAGAGATATTTGCTATGAATTTAAATACTGAAGCAAATTTTCCAAAAATTGATTTTTGCTTATGAACTAGAAAAGGAATATAATAATTATTATGCATCTTTTCAATGAGAATTATTTCCTTGTTTCTTAAATGTGTTTTGAACCCTCAGCAGCCCAGAATGTGTCTTTTTTGCTGTGTGTTGCTAAGTGTTTAGATTTATGAGTTTGCAATTCCTTCTTAGTGAGGAATTAGTGGTATGTCTTTCATTTGCATGATGTTTGGATGACAAAAACGTCAGTATTGCTATGTCTGTGAGCAAACACCTATTTGCTACCTCTGAAAAGTGTGTGTAATCCATACCCCATGCTACTCTTCCACCACTCATCTCCAACTATCTTCACTGTCCTCTTTTGTGTAGTAGGTTACTGCTGGCGTCAGTAGAGCAACAGGCTCATGCAGCAGGTTTCAGAAATTTGGTAGCCTATAATGCCATACTTGGTTGTCCTCTACCTGTTCGTGACAGGCATATTTAGCCACAGTGAATATACACATATGGAATAGTGCTGGCTGTTTAGCTGGTGGGTTTTTTTCAGCCTGCATCCATTACATTTAATATTATGACTTGTACACTCCACCTGGGTTGTGTTGGAAGGCAGAAGCTGCAGAGTGCATGCTGTCACACCTCAGATTATTTGCAGTGCTCAAAAGGTTAAACAGTATTTGCGAGAAGCAAAGAAATATAAAAATATATATATATATGACTATGTAGAGATTGTGAGCAAGATGGATTGGTCAATGTGTTACAGGACCAATGGAAAGATGGAAAGAAATATGATCTTCATTGTAATGATTGTGCTTCTACAGCCCGAGGCATCAAAAACGTCATAGTGTTTATGCACACTAGTAAAATCTTAGCCGTAATTCTCTCCAGCCTCTCCATGCACAAAACCTTTGCTACATTCTGTCCTCTGAATCACCTTTAAGGAAAAAACAATTATTTCCCTTTCATTCCTCCTTAGGGAGGGATAACGTTTGCCCTGCTGTGAGACTCTTACTGTTGGTGGATAGCATGTAATGCATGGGTCCTTATGCACGGGAGTTTCTGAAGTGCTTAGGAACTGTCTATTTAGGGGCAAGAGGGAGGGAAAATGGATTGGATGAAAGATTTCGAATCTAATGAGTACCTGTTTAAAGATGCACCCCTTAATCATTAGCTTAATATTATTTGAAATCAAAGGAAAATGCCTTCCTATAATATTAATCTGAATATGCGGAGACTTGACTTCAATTTGTCTGATTAAAATGGCCTGACTGGAACTCCTTTCTCGTCGGATGGTAGAAGCAAAACATTTCAGCCTCTCCTGTTCTAAACAAAATAAATGTGAAACTGAAGGAAGTTAATAAATACTGAAAAATCTCCTTGGTTCCATTCTTACTGGTGATTTGACAGCTAGAAAAAGAAATCTTCCGCTACTATCTGTAGTGACCCTCTCAAAGCCCTTTGTGACTGGTTTTCAGAGGTGTGTGGGTTGGCTGGTCTTTCACGTGGGTGCTCTTTTGAATTCAGAGAGCAATAGTCAGAGCACCATATTTAGTACCTAGGTGGCTAAACCTGCGCTTCAGCTTTAGGCTTCATAGGACCATCTCAGCAGAAGTCCTTTCCTCCAGCTTACTGGTTTACATCTATCCATCACCAGTGATTTGGAACTGTGATGTGGACAGCTGCTAGCCTATGAACAATACTTGTTTGCAGAATCCAAGTCAAATACTCAATTGGTTTAATATCTCAAGTATTTTATCTACTTTAGCTTAAGAATATTAAAATACCATATAAAAATGGGGCAAGAAGCACAGATGGTACTGTTCAGTACCGAACAGGGCTTGACAGTGTGGGTTTTAGGGCACTAAGTGAACTCCTGAGCAGTCAAGAGCCAACTATTACCATTGGTGGTACCTGAGCATCCAATCTTATCTGAAGGTTGGATCTGAGAAGTGCTCAACATCCCCAGCTGATCTTGGGGGTGCCACTGTGAAACAAACCAGGAAAAGTAAATATCAAGAAACGACGGAGGCTTCCAGAAACAGGAGTGGAGGAGAAGATCTGGCTAGAGTTGAGGGGTGGAATTGCCCAGGTTTGTCTTCAAGGATGGGATTTGGTCTGATGTATATACCTAAGTAGTCATAGACCTAGTCACTGTAGACGGTGGAGCATAGAGAGTTTGTCACCTTACTGGTCTTGGTGAATTTTAGCTGTTAGCTCCTGGCCTTCGCAAAGCAGCTTTGACTAGTGTGGAACAGCACCTTTGTGTCTAATATCTCCTCAACTTTCTACTGCAGCTTAACCCGTATAAATTTCTATATAACATGATATTTTTTTGGCACTCATATAACAATGCATATCAGATCCCATCTCTCACACTTCTATTTCAGGCTCAGGCCACGAAAATCTGTATGTGTGCATCCTGTATGAGAAGAAAGAGAAAGAAGCTGGGATATACTCAATGCATGCATGTTCTCGTAGACATGTAATTGGCTGCTTCCTCTGCACTGGGGTGGAGTTGTAAATCAAAACACAGTTATAAAGGTGAATGCTAATGCTGAGTGACACTCACACCCTGGAGGCTGGTAAGCAATAAATAAAGAGCTTTTCTTTCTCCTTAGGTGATGTTGATGTATAGGCTAATCCCAGATCTGTAATTCTCTCTATCCTGCTTATGCTTTTCTCTCTGGCTCCAGATGTTGGCATTTTGTTTATGAGGGTCTTGATGGGGTTTGTTCTGCTCCTGGGAGGTCTCATCTGTAATTTATTGCAGCCAGATTTGTGAATCTGCTTAAGCAAAGTTATTCACACCCAGAACTTCTATTAATCCTAGGAAAAAGGATTTTAATTAGCTATAATGGGGTTCTGAATGGTCTCATTTGAGACTGGTAGTTTATTTCTTTGTGAGACCACCTAATCATGATCAAAAATCAGATCTTCCTTTATCAACCACGGGCGTTTTTACTGCAGTCAAAGTGCGTTTTTTAATTATTTCTTCCCACAAAATCTTTCCTTTTTTTTGGGGGGGGGGGGGGGGGGGGGGGGAGCAGTGTGTGGGGGGGCGGGTGGGGGGAAGGGAGAAGTACAAAGCACCAAAACCAAACAACCTGACAACATTTCTTTTTAGTAGAGTTTTTTGGTTGTTTGTTGTTGGGTTTTTTTAATTAAAAAAAAAACCCTCAAAGCATTTTTGCCCAAGCCTTAAACACTTCATCATGAGAAAAAGTCTCAGTTGCTGCAATGTACAGTTGATGGCTGTAACTTACAACATCTGTGATGTCTTTTTAGGTTATCATGAGCTTTTTACATTATTTCAAATTTGGATGCTGAAGTTTGGGGTGCAGTGAGTTAGTTTTCAGATGAGTACCCACTTGCTGCAATATTGTACTTCCAACAACCTGATGAAAGCAAGGAAAGATTCATGTACACAGATCATTTTTTAGGCATCAAGAAATATGAAAACCCAGCCTTTTGGGAGTCATACATTTCCTTTTGACTGTCACTACCTCAAAACACTTAAAAGTTTATTTTAAGTGATCTATTCCTTAGGAAGAGTGTAAAATTTATCTGACATCCTCTGTCATTTTGCTTGAGATAACATGTGAGTTGTGCGGTCAGCACTTGTCTTGAATATATTATCCAGCAACACACCATGAGTAATTTTTATATAAATCTTTTATATAAGTAATATAGCCATGTATTATCTAGCTTCTCTTTCTCTGGGTCTTATGAATATTTTGATATGATATCACAGAATCATAGAGTCACAGACTAGTTTGGACTGGAAGGGACCTTCTGCACTAGTCCAACCCCTCTGCCATAGGGACATGTTTCACTAGACCAGGTTGCTCAAAGCCTCATCCAACCTGACCCTGAACATTTTCAGGGATGAGATGTCCACATTTGGGCAACCAATTCCAGTGTCTCACTACCCTCATCTTAAAAAATTTCTCCCTCATGTCCAATCTAAATCTACCCTCTTTTAGTTTAAAACCATTGCCCTTTGCCTTGTCACTACAAGCCCTGCTAAACAGTGTCTCTCTGTATTTCTTTTAACCTCCCTTTATACATAGAAAGGTTTCAATAAGGTCTCTGCAGAGCCTTCTCTTCTCCAGGCTGAACAACTCCAACTCTCTCAGCCTGTCTTCATAGGAGAGGTGTTCCAGCTCTTTTATAATTTTTGTGGCCCTCCTCTGGACCTGTTCTAACAGGTCCATGTCCTTCTTGTGCTGAGGATCCCAGAGCTGAAGGCAGCGCTGCAGGAAGGGTCTCACCAGAGCGAAGTAGAGGGCAGAAACACCTCCCTTGACTTACTGGTCACACTCCTTTTGATGCAGCCCGGGATACGGTTGGCTTTCTGGGTTGCAAGTGCACATTGTCAGCTCATGTCCAATTTTTCATCCACCACTCCCCAAGTCATTCACCACAGGTCTTCTCTCAATGCATGGATGATACTGGGAGTTGCCCCAATCCAGGTGCAGGAGCTTGCACTTGGCCTTGTTGAATTTCATGAGGTTCTCATGGACCCACTCCTCAAGCCTGTCAAGGTCCCTCTGGATGGCATCTTGTCCCTCAGGTATGTCAACTGCACCACTCAGCTTAGTGTCATCTGCAAACTTGCTGAGATTACACTCTATCCCATTGTCTGTGTTGTTGATGAAGGTACTAAACAGTACTGGTCCCAATACGGATCCCAGAGGGACACCCCTTGTTAGTGGTTTCCACATCAAAGGCCTTACAGAAGTCCAGGTAGATGACACCAGTAGCTCTTCCCCTGTCCAGTGATGCAGTTCTTCTGTCTAGGAGCAGCTCTAAAGGGGAGTTATACAGGCCCTGAAAATTAACCAGGGAGAAACCTGGCTATAATAATAAATGTGTGGTACCACACTGGTTTCTGTCCATATTTAATTATGAGAAGCTGGTATTAGCATGGTGGTAAGAAGATTATAGAACAATACACACTTGTCCTATACCAATAACGTGGCTGGTGAAACAGAGCAAGGGCTCTGGTTTTAGGCTTTAACCAATTTGAGAGATGTGGAGCATTACAAAACACTCAAATGAGTACAAATAGCTGCTGAGATTCTTATGAGATGTGGGAAGCTGAGAGCCTCAGAGGATTGACTCATAACAGGCATTTAAGTCCTAAAGACTGATTGATATATTGTTTTGCCTGAATGCATCAATGCCACCAAGAAGGGCAAATCTGAAAATTATGTCATCATTCACTGGGGAAGTAGTTACAGTGTGACACGTCGACCATCTTGATTCAACCTGCCATAAGAAAGCTGTGCATCAGGGTTTTTAATTTATTAAAATGGCTGTTTTATTTTTCCTTTTAAAAGGATTTTATAAACAGCACATTTGAAGGCTGATATCAAGTGTCTTTTGCTTCATTAGTTTCTCTCACCATATACTATGTCTTAGAGCAAGGCAGGGAATTATAAGGCCATTATAAGGATCATAACTATTGCTGTCAATAAAGCATACAAGGATGAATTCAGAAAATAATTCCCTCTGGGTCCAATTCACAAATAAAATTGATTTTTTTGGTGACTTTTATGTCTTTCTGTATAGTGGGCATTAGGTTGGGACTACTCTAGACCTAGCTTTCCAAGAAGATAACATCTTTCTCCACCCAGTAACTTTGTCCTGACAGGAAAAGGAGAAGTAAACCATTTCTCTAGGCTTTCTTGCCATCTGACCACTTGGTCAGAGATACAACCAGGAAACATTTCAGATAACTAGAAACTGCAGACCAACAATCTGTATATCCCAATGTGCAACGACTCCAGCAAGTTCTGGATTCATTTACTTTTCTGCACAAATCACTTGATAGGCCAATGCTGGATGCCTCTGTGAAGGTCCAGGAGATGCACAGAGAAATGGGAGCTTGCACGGGACACCCTCACTCTATTCTACTGTAGCACATTGCAGTGTCTTGGGTGTTTGGTCCCCGGTATCAAGGCTCCTGGGATTGCTCTAGGGAGGGAGGTATCATCCTACAGTGTGTCAGAATGGAGCCAATACTCTGTACCCCTTTACTTAAACTTTGCTACCTGGTATTTGCAGTTATAGGTACACATAGTTCCTCCCAGTCCTATGCTCCCAGAATTTTAGTGGAATAATCAATAATCCTCACCTTTTCAGAAGGGAAACATTTGAATCTTCTTCCTTTGGAAATGTCTTTTTCTCAGTACTTAAGTATTTCTAATCGATCAACTAAAGTACTACGGTAGAAAATGAAGCTGGTTTTAGTTTTGTCAAAAAATAATGAACCTAATCCAGGTGGTAATGATTTTAGCATTTCCTCTATTGACATTTGCCTCAGAGGTTTGTCTTCCAGTCCTTTAATTGGCTTGGTAGCCCTCCTTTGAAACCAACTTGGTGTACGAATAACAGAATTAAAGTCCAGATATCATGCTTGTACATTTTATCACTGAGGATGGGAGGGGCAAGATCATCTGATCTTCCTTCAGCTCACGTGAGATGACTACATGCTTTCAGAAAGGTAGCTGGACCTCAATCCTTGCTGTCACATGGCAGGGGGGGTTGGAACTAGATTATTTTTAAGGTCCCTTCTAACCAAACCATTCTATGATTCTATAATCTCACTGAGCCTGTAGTGGGACATTGTTTTACTCAAACTCAGAGTGACTGGTCTGCAACACGGAAAATGAATAGCAGAACAATGAGTTATCAGCAAAAAGAATGTGAGAATGAAAACATGAGGGAAACCATAAAAAATCAGGAAGCTTCAAAAAAGTACTGATTTTATGTAAGACTTCCATAATCCAGTTTCAGTGGGTGAAGATCAGCAATGTTAGGGTAATCATCGGGTGGGGGACACTTCATTCTGCCTATGCTCAGTCAGCTGGATGGTGACGCTGGATGGCAGCCAGTAACTGAGCCCTTGGATTCAGCTATTTTCTTTCCTCTTTCTTCTTTTGATATCACACCTATAAAATCAGATTTTTATCATGAAATAAAAAAATGATGATAGGGAGAAAAAGAGATGATATACAATCTATCTTCTCCTTTCAAAATAAAACCTTTTAAGTGATTTATGTAAGTGTGAAAAAACATATCAAACATCCATATTGTTTTTGTAAAAATGAAGTGTGAAACATATCCATTCTGGAGTAATTTTCTTTCCATTCTTTGTTCATCACACACCTTCCAGAAATTTACTGTACACTGGTACAACAGAGTTCATATCTGCGCTCACTCCAGATTTGGGTCTAAACATTTCAGGAGGCGTTACTGTGTGTTGGAAAGGGTTTGTGCTACAGCAGCATTAGGAAAAATACTGACAGTTCTAGGTGATGTGGTGGGCTGGAGACAGTAAA
>NW_009631687.1:2440-11819 GCF_000690535.1 Cariama cristata | reverse complement strand
GGAATCCAGCTCCCCTGGCATTTGCTTTCCCCATGCCTTTAGCTGACATCTTGCTCTCAGGGACAAAAGCAAAACTTCATTGATATTCTAAAGGACTTTTCAAGCACGTGATTGGGAAAAAATGTGTGAACCAAAAAAAGATGTGAAATATGTTACTGCACTGTATGGCTGAAAACTGAGCCAAAACCCAAGGCTGAACACTTCCAGGCAGCAGTGTTGTTGCCTCTGCTCAGCAAATCCTGTGGTAGATCGCTCTCAAGCATTTGAGCTCTCCAGATCTGCTTTGGACTCAGATATAGAGAGGCTGCAATGTTGAACATGGCATGGTGGCAGCTGTGCCTTTCTGTGCCGATGCACGGCACTGTGTCAATGGTCAGCAAGGCAAATGTAACCAGCAAGACTGGTGTTTGACCTCTCAAGGATTTCCACCAAGGTATTGACCAAATTCACCAAACATCTTTACACCTCCACCCCTATTTTGCCTTTGCTTCTATGCAAAGATTCAGTACTAAGACCAAAGCGCAAGGTTTGAAAACACAAATTCTAAGACCTCAGTAGTATTCCCTCCTCTAAAAAAAATCTCCCCAGGAAATCAACAGTCCCCCAAATAGGAAAAATTCCCTTTAAAAATATCATAGTGCACCCCCCTTCATGATTTTGAGGGCTGCTTCCTGAGTTAAGTGTGCTTGGCAGAGGTAATGCTGATGAATTATCTTTTTTAACTGCACAAGACTTCAGCGAGACTGCTGAACAATGCCAAAGGCAGAATTCATTGCAAGACATTAAATAGTAAAGTTTAATATGTTGAAAATGGGTTTTAAATTGATTAAGGTTTATAAACAACACAAGCTTGGGTTTTCAATTTTTCCAAGTTTGTTTTTACTTGTGCCTTATGAAAATTAATCTATTTTCTCCCATGTCATTTTTTTTGGTACCTTTTATGTGTTGGCTTGATTGCTGTCAATTCATTTCTTTAATGTAAGCAATTAAACGGTTGATCGTTTTGCTGGCTTTCAATTATCTTCCTGCCTGACGATTGCTCCAGCTGTAACTAATTTTCCTTCTTTATGTTCATAATCCCAGTCACATCAGCTGTGTCTTGCAGACAATGGGAATGTCAGGTGTTAGCTGAGGTGAAGGAGAGGGAGTTGGAGAGGAGGCAGTTGGAGATTTGGTCTCTTGCTTTGTGTTGCTGATCCTTTTTGCTGGTGTTAACTGAGATGTGATCCCTAGGGTAAAGGATGGTGTGGTTGAGACTGTGAGCCAACCTCCTGGTGGTTAGATGAGGTGACAGCTTGCTGGCAGTCAGATGGACCGGATCGCCATGCCTTGCTGTATGTTTATAGGGAATTTGCTTGGGGTAGCCAATGCATAGAAGACTTATGGGACTTACGATAATTCAGGCTCAGGGCCCACTGAAGAGTTTCTGGAGAACCTGAACCTACCTAAGAGCTTTGAGGGAACAAGAAAGGGTGGAAAGAACACAGAGTCCAAGACCTCAAGCCTGGGATAAGGACTGAATTGACAGTCCCTCTTCACATTGACATAGAATCATAGAATCAGCCATATTCGCTGTCTCAAATCACCTCCCTGTCCTCCATGTGCCTTAGTGAAGCTTCTAGGAGGATCTGTTCCATGATCTTCTCAGGTGCAGAGGTGAAGGTGACAGGTTGGTAGTTCCCAGAATCCTCCTTTCTACCCTTTTTAAAAATCAGTGCAATGTTTCCCTTTTTCCGATCACTGGGGAATTCTACATGACTATCAATTCAGCTAGCCACGTTCCATTTTATAATCTACATCTCACTTGATTCCTCCCTTCTTCCAAACACTATTGTGTTGGCTGCTTCCTGAAGCCACGAGTAGGTGCAAAGACACTGGCCAATGTGTTCCCTCTGTTAAAGGTATGAGTTTGCTGGAGTTGTAAGATCCCTAGAGGGGGGTCGTCTGGGGGGATGTGTACAGTTTGCTACCGCCGTTTCTCCTTGCTTGTTGTAGTACCTGTAGGAGTACGAGTAGAAACAGAATTCCCAAGCACCTTTAGATCCTGCAGGATTTGTATTTTAATGCTGGTTTTCACTGAAATATTTTGCAGATGGTATTTCCATCATGGAAATGATCTTGCAGTGGAAACACTGGTGCATTGATCCTGGTGAATTTTAGGACAACTGTCTTGGGTACATCCTAGCTGACATGGCCATTGTGAGCAGTGACAGGCGTTGACAGCAGATGGATCAGACGAAGTAGTTTGTATAACTCCATACTTTCTGGGCATCTTCCCTATTAATTGTCACTCTACAGGAGAAAATAAGATGTTTCTATTACAACACTGGATCTTTCAATTCAAACTGTCCATCCTGAGGTCAGAGGTTGAGCCTGTGTTGTTGAAAACTCTTCCAGGAACACAAAACAGTTCTCTGTTTCAGAAAAGGTTGTAGGTTTTTTCTTTTTCTTTCTTTAGTGTGTTGCATAATGTTGGAATTTCTCAGACTACTCTGATGCTACCAGGTACCTGCTGTAGTCCTTACAGCAGGAAAGTGCTCCTTGCAACGAGAAGAGGCCTGAATCCAATATCTAATGAAAACTGTGGAAAACCAGACTTGGTTAATTAGCAAGCTTAATATTTTGAAACAGAGTGTTCAGAGTGGTTGTTCACCTTCTGCTGACTGGAGTCACTCCCTTATGACTGGAGTCATAAGGGCCCCGTTACCCTTGTGGTCCCTATTCCTGACTTGATTATTTAGTTCAACTCTATAGGAGGATTAGAGTATAGAAAGTACGGTAAAAACATGATCTGCCTCTCAGCTTGTGAACCCAAAACATTGTGACAATCCAGTGCCAAACTTGCTGACTCCAGAACCACCACAGGCATCTGTCCCAGCAAGACAAATACTGCAACAAGGCTAATTAATTGCAGGACTGATTACCCAGAGAAGACAACTAGCACAGATATCCAGCTTCCTGGGTCTCACCTGACTTTTTTTACAGCATGGAGCTCTGCCTAGAGTTGTATCAGCATGTTCAGAGCCAAGTCAAGGCTCTCCAATACAGCACTGCATACTCTGACAGAGATAAATGTTCCACCCTCATCTTTCTGCCTCCATTTCTCACCTGACTGCCACTGCCTGCTGCAATGACTTGGAAACCTCAAGTATTATTTTTCAGGGTAAAGCTTAAAGAGATGGATCCTTAAGGCAGGAAGTTTTCAGTGCTGGAAACACTGTTTACGTGTTCATCAAGTTCATGTGTTGGAAACAACAACTCGTGTTGAATCTACTTAGAAAAAATTCAAAGGACCCTTCCCTGGGCAGGGTTTCATCATGGGCAAACTTTCCTGTTCCTCCTGTTTCAACTATGTCTGTGGTGTTGTAAATACTTAATATTGAGCATAGGTGTAGTGATAACTGAAGTTAGCAGCACTACACAGGGTCCACAGGCAAAAAAGGGGTTGGCAAACTGGAGCTTACACTTCCCTGAGCTCAGAGCAACTGAAAATTGGAGACATCACAACACTTTTGCTTTTTTACCTGTGCAAGGCACTGATTACCCTTTCAGTGCTTGCTGGAGACACCTGTGCAGCAGATAACTCCATCTCAAGGGCTGAAGAGAGTTATAAACTTGTGCCTGAGAGCAGCATGCTGTTAGGGAATCTTACCATCAATTGCGCCATACAGAAGCCCTTTTTCATGAATCTCAGAAGAACAATTTAACTCTAAAAATGGTTGTGAAGGCTCACTAAAGGATTTTCGCAGCTGGACTGAACACCCGCACCTCCCATCCCAACACTAGAAAACCTATTAAAAAATGGGAGCAAAAAGTAAGCAATTGGAATTGGACCATGAGGGTTACCAGGGAAAATTTGTAATAGTGTTTCACAGCCAGAAGCGTGCCATTAACACTGTCTGTCACTATAGCATAGGCCATGGGAAAGATTTGCTAGCAGTTGGGGGGATCTTCGTACAGAATGGAGAAAGATCTTTTCAGATGAACATGAATGCAATTAATGTAAAATAATACATTAGTTTTACTATGTCAGGCACCTCTGTGAGAAACGCAGTGGAAACAGTCTAGTAATTTCCAATACAGTCAGACATGTCAGGTAAATATTCTACATGAGATCTATATAGTGAAGAAAGAAGTAAAGAGAAGTAACAGAGAAAAAGCAGAAAGCAGTTGTTTCCAAAGAGATATCTATCTGATAAACAGAGGTATCTGTCTGAAAACTGAAGGAAGGTCTGACTCCCATCTGTTAATATGTTCGGTGAGATATTCTATGGCAGTGGAACATTTCACTCATATAACTCATAATAACTCATCTCTGAGTTGCAGCAGAGGAACGTCAGCCTCTGTCTTACATTTTGGCAATAGTTGGGTAAATTGCTGTGGCAGGAAATGAATGGGGAAATTTGGATTACTTTTCTGCTCAGGGTTTTTACATAATGAAGAAATTTTGTCAGTGCTGTCGAGGATGCTATATTTGCTATAGACTATCCAAAAATGGATATCTCCCTAGATGATAATCATAGAATTGTTTAGGTTGGAGAAGATCCTTAAGATCATGGAGTCTAACTGTTAACCTAACACTACCTGGTCCACCACTAAACCATGTCCCTAAGCGACATGTTTAACACGTCTTTTAAATACCTTCAGGGATGGTGCCTCAGCAACTTCCCAGGACAGCCTGTGTGACAGATGTACTTGACACCTTAACCAAACTGGCAGCAGGTTGGTTCAGGCTCCAAAGGAGGTAAAGACCTAAGCCATAAACCGGCCAAGAACTCCTCTAGTTTCAATCTGTTCTCTAAAAATCCACAAAGTAACAGAGTGACGAAGTGAGCCTCAATGCACATGAGCTTGGAACACTGATGATGCGATTAACACATGAATAGCAGGTGGCTTTTCCAAGACTCGTTTATAGAATCATAGAATCATAGAATCGTTTCAGTTGGAAAGGACCTCTAAGAACATGGAGTCCAACCATAAACCTAGCATGGCTGAGTCCAGCACTAAACCATGTCCCTAAGCACCACATCTACATGTCTTTTAAATACCACCAGGGATGGTCACTTAACCACTTCCCTGAGCAGCCTGTTTCAATGCCTAACAACCCTTTCAGTGAAGAAATTTTTCATAATAACCAATCTAAACCTCCTCTGGAGCAACTTGAGGCCGTTTCCCCTTGTCCTATTGCTTGTTACTTGGGAGAAGAGACCAACAGCCACCTTGCTACAGCCTCCTTTCATGTAGTTGTAGAGTGATACGGTCTCAGCCTCCTCTTCTCCAGGCTAAACAACTCCAGCTCCCTCAGCTGCTCCTGATAACCCTTGTGCTCTATACCCTTCGCCAGCTTCACTGCCCTTCTTTGGACACGCTCCAGCACCTCAATGTCTTTCTTGTACTGAGGGGCCCAAATCTGAACACAGCATTCGAGGTGCGGCCTCACCAGTGCTGAGTACAGATGGACAATCCATTTCCTAGTCCTGCTGGCCACACTATTTCTGATACAAGCCAGGATGCCATGGGCTTTTTTGGCTACCTGGGCACACTGCTGGCTCATGTTCAGCCAGCTGTCTACCAACAACCCCAGTTATTTCTTCACTGGGCAGCTTTCCAGCCACTCTTCCTGAAGCCTGTAGTGTTGTATGGGGTTGCTGTGACTCAAGTGTGGGACTCGGAACTTACTGTTGTTGAACCTCATACAGTTGGTCTTGGCCCATCGAGCCAGCCTGTCCAGATCCCTCTGTAGAGCCTTCCTACCCTCGAGCAGATCAACACTCCCGCCTACCTTGGTGTCGTCTGCAAACTTACTGAGGGTGCACTCGATCCCCTCATCCTGATCATCAATAAAGATCTTAAACAGTACTGGCCCCAAAACTGAGCCCTGGGGAACACCACTTCTGACCGGCCGCCAACTGGACTTAACTGCATTCATCACCACTCTTTGGATCCGATCATCCAGCCAGTATTTTACCCAGTGAAGAATACGCTTGTCCAAGCTGTAAGCAGCCAATTTCTCCAGAAGAATGCTGTGGGAAACTGCCAAAGGTTTTACTGAAGTCTAGGTACACAACATCCACATCATTTCCCTAGGCGGGTCACCTTGTCATAGAAGAAGATCAGGTTAGTCAAGCATGACCTGCCTTTTATAAATCCATGTTGACCATGCCTGATCACCTGGTTGTCCTGTACGTGCCACATGATGGCACTCAGAGTGATCTCTTCCATAACTTTCCCCAGCACCAAGGTCAGACTGACAGGCCTGTAGCTCCCCAGATCCTCCTTACAGCCCTTCTTGTAGATGGACATCACATTTGCCAACCTGACATCAACTGGGACCTCCCCAGTTAGCCAGGACTGTGGTTCTTTGGTATAAGTACCAACCCCAACCCCAGCAGAAATTGGAAGGCTACAGTGTGTGTACTCCACGCAGCCCCTGCACGCCCTGATTTGAAAATTACCAATGTGCCAAAGTATCCGATTTCTGCTGCAGAACAAAATGGGATTTCTGATGTAATAGCAGACTTTGAAAAATAATACATTGTTTCCAGAACCCACTCCCCAAAATATTCACCTGTCTGACCAGTCCAAAAGCTGGATGGGAGATGATGTCTGACAGTTAATTATCAGTGCCTAAATGCCAACACAGCTCTGCTAACAGCGGCAGTATCCAATATTGCAACTTTAACAGCCGCACTCAAGCAGCTGCACAACCATGGATGGCAGTGCTAGATGTCAGAGAGATGTTCTTTATGGTCCCCTTGCAGGAGGAGGATAAAGAGAAATTTACTTTTACTTGGGAAGGTATACAATACAGCTTTGACAGACTCCCACAGGGATATAAACATTCACCCACAATTGTTCATGCTGTGCTTGCTGAACTTTTACAGACAGTCTCACTTCCTCAGGACGTGAAACTGTACCAATATATAGATGATGTTCTAATCAGAGGGACCTCCTCTGAAAAAGTGGGAAAAGCGGCAGCAGCAGTGTGGCAGGCAGTATATAAATCAGAAATTGAAGTTCCACCTGGTAAATGTCAGGGACCAAGTAGTGAAGTAAAATTTTTAGGTACTTGGTGGATTGCAGGTAGTGTGGTGATTCTGCTGGACACCTTAAGTAAAACAGAACAATTGCAGATGCCCCCATCCAGGAAAGAATTACAACAAATTGTGGATAGTTTAGGGCACTGCGGGGAACATGTACGTGGATTTTCTATCATTCCTCATCCACTGTACTCCCTTTTACAAAAAGGAAAACCACAGAAATGGAACCAAGAACATGAAAAGGCAGTCAAAATCCTAATACAGGAATTAAAAACGTATCAGTCACTGAGACCAGTACACCCCTGCGACGCTTTTATAGCAGAGTGAGGTTTTGCAGAACATGGTACTTATTGCAATCTATTCCAGATCAGGCTGAGTGGGCCAAAAAGGCCTTTAATGTTTAACTTGACTGCATTTAAAGAGACAGAACAGAGTTATTCTGAGTGGGAAAAGCGACTTTTGTCTTTTATCCGAGAAGTTAAACAAGTTGAACCACTAATGGGTAACCTGTCTGGAAAAACTCAGTCGTGACTTGATTTTCTTTACCTTTCCAGGAACGATATCAGGAATGATATCAGCACAGTTCCTCTGGAGATCAGGTTAACCATCAGAAGATTACTTATCCTTCTCAAAGGAGTAATCATTGCCAGCATGAACCAAATTCGATTCACACATTGACAAGCCTGACCCACAGGGTGGAGACATTCACTTCTTTTATTTATGCTAATCAATACAGTAACTATAGTGCTTTCTTCACCATACTTGTTTTTCAGTTGTGAGTGCAATCTACTGCAACAGCAATTATAAAGGAAGGCGATGAGGGCACCTTGACCACTGAGATTTAAAAGGTAATTTGGGATAATGTGGCTCAATTCAAAAGGGATTTCCAGTTGTGGTGGCATCTAGTTAATTTCACTTATGACCCCACTGATGGTAAAACCACAGCTTTTGTTTTAACAGCACGCAATGCTTCGGTATACATCATATACCCAATCATCGCGCTGGGATTAAGTCACAATGGAACTGTCCGCCATCCGCCAGAATATAGACTATGGGCCCAACAAAATGGGAACAAATGGCAAACTGTTGATGTTGATGCTTGTGTTATATGGGAACAACAAGGATTTGTTTGTGAAAATAAAACTGTTAAGGCCCAAGACATTTGTCTTGACACTGAACAAAATGTTTGTCATTTTGAAATACGTCCTGATGAAAGCCCTAAAACTGTACTTGTTTATGTTCGAAATGGATATATTTGTATGAGAACCCTTTGTGATTCTATATGTATAGACAACACCACAGTAGAGACATATAATCACTCAAATATCTGTACTTGTAATTTTACCAAAATTACAGGATGCAACTTTAACTATCCAGCTCCTGTCACAACCCACCAGTTCTTACAATCTAACTATACATTGTATCAAGATTTATTGTCTAGCCCTATTGGAATGTATCTCACATTGGTAAGAAAAGTGTTGCAACATGATGACCAACGAACGCTGAACAATGGACAAAGAACCCTGATTATCATCCGTTATGATGCAGAGAAGATACACCATGTCCTAGAAAGAGTGAAGAAAGATGGAGAACATCACTGGTGGGAAACTCTTTTTGGATGGTTATCAACAGCAACCGGAATTTTGAATCTGATGCTCATACATTTATATTTATAGATTTGTTGGTTTTGACCTTATTATGTTTACTGCTTATAATCATTATGTATACTAAAGCTTGGCAAAAGATGAAACAAATTACGTCAATCCAACATGTAAAATGTATACAATTAACTGATTCTGTATGTGAAATGATATATAACTAACATTAATTGTGAAACTTAAACTAAACAACTTATCAAATAATTGTACTCTTACCACTAATCTGCAATACGCCATATATTTACAAAGTAGAAGCAAGAAATAACTGTACTACCACTTACTGAGTCGATAAAGTGGATTGTCTGTAGTCATGGGGTGGAGAGTGACAGATGCACTCGATCCCTTAACCAGACTAGCTGTAGTTTGGTACAGGCTCCAAAGGAGGTAAACGCCTGCTTCCCTCGGCAGCCTCTTCCAATGCCTGACAACCCTTTCAGTGAAGAAATTCTTCCTAACATCCAATCTAAACCTCCCCTGGCACAACTTGAGGCCATTTCCTCTTGTCCTATTACCGTAGCTGTAGAGGGCAATAATGTCTCCCCTCAGCCTCCTTTTCTCCAGGCTAAACAACCCCAGTTCCCTCAGCTGCTCCCCATCAGACTTGTGCTCCAGACCCTTCACCAGCTTCGTTGCCCTTCTTTGGACACACTCCAGCACCTCAAGGTCTGTCTTGTAGTGAGG
>NW_009631687.1:0-2258 GCF_000690535.1 Cariama cristata | reverse complement strand
CAGGTCCTTTTCTGCCAGGCACCTTCCCAGCCACTCGTCCTCGAGCATGTAGCGTGGCATGGGGTTGTTGTGACCCAAGTGCAGGACCTGGCACTGAGCCTTGTTGAATTTCATACAATTGACCTCAGCCCATCGATCCAGCCTGTCCAGATCCCTCTGTGGAGCCTTCCTACCCTCCAGCAGATCAATGCTCCCACCTAACTGGGTGTCATCTGCAAACTGACTGAGAGCATACTTGATGCCCTCATTCAGTTTATTGATAAAGATATTAAACAAAACTAGTATGACAATATTTGTCTAAAACTCTATGGTTTAGATAGTGGCATTTCGGTTGTACTTAGGTCAGAACTGGTGTGATAGTGATCCCTCTGCTCTTAAAACCTATGTATGGAAGAGGTGCAGAGCGCCAGCTGCTAGTGTCCTGCAGAGCACTGCATAAAACTCATAGATAAATAAAACTCTTGTGCAATTGATTCTTGTCTGAAGAGGGATCTGTGCAAAGCTGATGCACACAGTTATGCCTGTTTCAAAGAGATATTTTGGTGTTCCAACAGATATTTATTTGAATGATCTCCTACTGCGGCCTCCACAAAAGCTTGCAGTTGATGATAAATCTGTTAATAGCAGCTAAAAGAGATGCCTCTCCTTTCTTGACCTTTGAAGCAGATGGCTATATAATGCTGCATATCCAGCAAAGCAATCACCCAACTACTGCCTGTGTTGTGATTTAACCCCAGTCAGCAACTAAGTACCATGCAGCCTCTTGCTCACTCCTCCCTTCTCCACTCTAGTGGGATGGGGAGGAGAATCAGAAAAAGGTAAAACCTGTGGGTTGGAATAAGAACAGTTTAATAATGGAAATAAAGTAAGTAGTAATAATAATAATAACAGTAGTAATTGTAATTAAAAGGGAGATATCAAAGAGAGAGAAAGGAATAAAACCCAAGAAAAAACAAGTGATGCACAATACAATTCTTGCCACTCCCCAGCTGAGCCCAGCTCTTCCCTGAGCAGTCACTGGCCCCTCCCGGCGAACTCCTCCCAGTTTATATACGGAGTATGATGTTCTATGGTATGGAATATCCCTTTGGGTATTTTGGGTCAGCTCTCCTGGCTATGCTCCCTCCCAGCTTCTTGTACACCTGCTTGCTGGCAGAGCATGACAAACTGAAAAATCCTTAACTCAGGATAAGAGCTACTTAACAACAACTAAAACATCAGTGTGTTATCAACATTATTCTCATTCTAAATCCAAAACACAGCACTGCACCAGTTACTAAGCAGAAAGTTCACTCTATCGCAGCCAAATCTCAGACAGCCTGTTAGTTCATTCCTTTTTTTTTTTTTTTTTTTTTTAATGGATATGACATTAAACATTCTGTCTTGATGCAGGTAAAAAATAAGCAATGAAATGTGAGGGGCAAACAGCAGTGAATGGTGAGGTAGCTCGTGAGGGCACAGTACCTAGCAGTCTGTATAGAGGAGACAACAGCACCTTGGAAAGCATAAGGTGGGTACCAGGATGCTGGGAATGCTGTTCACAGTGCTGCTAAATTACTATCAGCCTCGGAGACTACTTCACCCCAAATTTGACTGATGAAAATTCAGAAACAAAGAAAACAGACTTTGAGTTTTAGTTCTTTTCAGCCTTTGAGCAGAGTTTTTCATGGCAGCAAAGTGCTGCATACAACCTGCCAGTGGGAAAAGTTTATGCTGAAATGTAAATTCATTGAATGGGAGACATCTGTTGGGCTGTGGGGACTGGCTCTTGTGGCATTCTCCCGCTGTTATACAGAAAGTTGGGGATGATCCAATGGTCAGAGCATCCATGCAGGGTGTGGGCTCTGTTCCTGGCTGCTCGTGCTAACTTCAACTAGTTGTTTTGCTCCAAGTCCTCATGAAGGGCCAGGGCTCGCTGCCTTAAGATGTAATATTAGATGTTAGAAGTTAAATGGAACCCGTAATTAACTCAGTCACCTCCATCTCTCTGTGATCACTGAAGAGAAGTGAAGATTAAATGAATCAACTTAGTGTCTGTAACTCCTTCTTACCCATTCAGGGTACCTACAGCAGCTACTCTTTTAGCTGAACTGCCTCAGATGCCTACAATTGAGTGTGAGGTATCTGAGCCTGAAATCAATAAAAACTGGACAGGAAAAAACTTTGGAGGTCACCCACTTTGTCCAGTTTAGAGGAGCTCAAGTCACATTTTCTTATATATGAGAAATGTCATAGAATCGTAGAATCATAGAATTGTT
>NW_009631686.1:7379-20530 GCF_000690535.1 Cariama cristata | reverse complement strand
CCGGGGGTGGCCGGGTGTTTGCATCATGCCCCTGCAGGGTGGGTGTCTGCCCCTCTGCAATGTGAGACCCAGGGGAGAAAGGGTTACCTGGAGCCTTGGCTCGCCAAAAGATTTTATTTGGCTCAGCCTGCCAATAAAGTAGCCCTGGCACGCTGGTGATGGACGGAGGCCAGGCTGGGCTGAGGGCCGGTGGCGGGGGCAGGTTAAATACAGAAGAGCTTTCCACTCCGCTTATGGGAAACCCGCCTGCCATCCCGCTGTCCCTGGGGGGCCGAGGGCAGCCAGGGCCACTTCCTCACCCTGCCTGACACCCCAACCCTTGCCAGTGCTCACACATGGGGGGGGCTGCCTGCAAAGGGACCACCCCCCTCCTCTGCCCTCCCGGGGCCACATCCTTCAGGCAGGGGCTCCCCGGGAATCCAAAGGAAAACCCCGGGGACTTCCCCACCCCAGGCGTTTGCCTGCCCTTTTTGCCTACAAGGAGGCAGAGCAAGGTGGGGAAGCTGCCCCTTCTCTCTTTCTGGGGGGCTCTGGGGCCACCCTTTGCTTCCACTGTCCCCCCCCTCCAGGTGCTCAGCTCCCTCAGGGAGCCACCCGAGGCCCCTGCCAGGCTTGGCACCTCTCCCCGGGTCCGGGTGCCTGGGCAGGAGCCGGCAGCCTTGGAAGGAAGATTCCTCCTGGAGCACAGGGCCCTGTGCTTGGGTTTTGGGGTGTCTCTGCTGTGGGAGACGGCAGTGCTGGGAAAAAAAAAAGATGGTTTTTCAGCTAAACTTCCAACTCAGGAAGGTTTTTTTTTCCCCTCTGCTGCGGCTATGCTACGGGTGCATTTGCTTTGCATTTTGCCTGGTTTTACCTGCGTTAAAGTGAGACCGGTACATGAGTACGCTTTTTTGTAGCCCTATCCCAAAGGAAAAGCCTGCGGGAGGAGCTGGTCTGATCCTTCCCTGGTATCTGGGGGCAGGGAGGGCCCTGGGCAGCCCTAGGAGCTCCTGAGCCGAGATCCCTCGCCGGGTGACCGGGGTTGGACTGGAAAAAGCAGGAACACGGTGGCTTCTTAAAAACCAAACGTGAGCTTTTACTTGCCGTGTGTGCAAGTTGTTGCGTAGTGGCACGTATTTTGTCTGACAGCTCTGTGTTGGGATTTGGGGAGATGCTTAACTGACGTTAAGCCCTCAGTACTTGTCCCCTGATCTCAGGTTCAATTGTGGCTTAAGTGGTGTTAGGAGATGGATTTTAGGACCTGCTTCTGCTATTTGATTAAAAGGCTGTTGTAGAAGCACAGATAAAAGTGAAGTTAGAAAAGCAGCCTCATGGATTAGACAGCACTCGCTGTGCGGTACCAGCGCAGGCTCAGCTTTTCCACCTGCGTGATTAAAGCTGGGGTCCTAAACCCACAACAGAAGGGGGCTGATTTTTGAGGGGGAGTGATGCTGAGCCAGCCACGTCCTCTCCAGCCTGATCAAAATCAGTGGGAGCAGGGGATGCTTGTTCCCTCCGAATGAAGACGCAGATTTTGCAGTGCCAAACCTGGGTTTAGGACCTCTCGTGAGCACAGCCGTGGGCAGAGGACCAGGGCATTGCACGGGCACTGCCTCGCACGGGGAGGCTGGTGCTGCCACCGGCGTCTCCTTTGCTCTCTCTAACAGCAGCATTTTGTCTCGTCCGTACCCACAGCATCGGGTATTCTCGGTAGTCTTAGTGCCAAGGTCATCCTTTTGAGGGTAAGTGCATTTTCAGAGCTGAAAAAAAAAAATATGACTGGTTTGTTGTTCAATTAATGAACTGATACGTAATGAATCTTTTAAGTCTACCAAACCAAACCTGTTCAGGTTTTCATTTCAAACCAAACCACATTCTTTAATCTGAAACCATCGTTTTATTTGGGCTTGGGATTTTCAGCAATAGAAGATACAGATTGTTTGGAAACAGGTGAGTTGGATTTTCACATGGCTCACAAGCCCCGGTGTTGGGAAGGTGTTTTGGGAAATTTCGCTTGCTTACAGCAGTCCGGGTTTGATCTTTGTTGTGCATTTCTTGATAATCTCGTTATCCTCCCTGTGCCTGTAACTGTTGGCGGCAGGCGAAGGATTGCCAGGACCGGCACCCTCTGTTTTGAGAGAGGGAAAGGAAGAAAAGTGAGTGCAGAGGAGAAAAAGGGAATAGAAGGAAGGATGCAGGACACCGACGTGCTGTGGGAGGGAGGGTAATGGCTGAATGGCTCTTGCCTTCACCACCAGCATCCTCTGGGATGCTCCCCAGCAGGATCCCCTGCTCGCTCCCCAGCCTGCTACCGCTGGGGCTGGACCAGTGCAGGACCACCCTCCAGTTGCAACCCAGTGGGCAATGCTAGAAGCTGCCCTGGATGCAAATATCACCAAGGGATGGAAAATCTGGAGAGAGAGAGTCCTTGAGGGGACAAAAATTATGTGGGGCTGTTTAAATGAGCTCGGGAGGCCCGGTCATGGCTGGGTTTTGGTGTAAGCTTCCCCCGGGTCTGGAGGTGTCTGGGCCGTTAGCACAATTATTTAATCAGTTAAGTAACAGGGAGAACTTGGGTTCTGAGGGACAGGCTTGAGGGAGCCTCTGAGCAGAAGAACAAAGGGGATTCTGGAGAAGATGAGGGCACTGAAGGTGCTTCCCGATTTCATTTTGATAGAGATTTTGCTCCTGTGATAATCTGCATCGCACAGCGAGCAGAAGGTGGCTCAGGATGGGCGACCTCCCACGAACTGTCACGGCTCTGTCCCCCGTTTGGGAAAGGGGACTGGCAGCCCGACACGCTTTCTCCCCTTGGCCTCCAAAACTGCAGACACAAAAAGCACGTTGAGCTACGGTATTTATGGGGTTTGGCTTTGCGGAGAGGACCTGAACACCCCCTCAGTACCCACACCAGTGCCGCTGCACTGCCTACTGGGTTGACTGAGAATCTCCCGTGGGCATTTGGCCGATAACATTTATTCAGTGAGATTTAGTGAAAGGACAAAATAGAGGCCATTTGAAAATTACCATTATTTTTCACAGGAAACTCCTAAGCAACAGATTCTGTGGCAATCTTTATTTTTGAAAGTGAAGCATTAAAACGAAGCCCTTCAAACACTTTTATAGGAAAAATCTTTGCTGTTTCTATTTCATTAATCCACAGAAAAATTTAATCAAATAGAACATCGCCTGTTAGGGTCTCTTTCTTTCTTTCTTTTTGAACCAAACAGGCATTTTTCTTTAAAAAATAATTAAAAGGGCTGTTCAGATGTATAGATTTCCATGGTGCATCTCCTGGGGCTGGAAAAAGGAGGACATGAGCGTGACTGTAACCTATTGATGACCCGATGGGTAACTGCAGGCAGCGCTGGTGTGGAGGGCTCCCACGCGGGACAGATGCCCGGCAGGGTGGGCAGCTTTAGCGACAGGGCCATTGGGAGCATCCCCCGGCTTCACCCTCTTTCCCGGGAACTGCTGGCAGTTTTGGGGATCCTTGTCAGTCCCTTGGGGGCAGAACAGCCTTTGAGGGGACCAAAAGGGTCCGGCTTGAAGCCTGGGGAATTTGTTGTAATTGCAGCTGGCAAAGGCTCCGGTTTTTATTTGTTTGGGTTCTGAGAAATAAAGCAGCTTCTGATGGCTGTGCAGTGGGGAAAGCCAGGCGTATTGCTGGCTCCCACTGGGATGTGCGCTGTGTGTGACGGAGGTGAGCGGATGATGGAGAAACCTTTTATTGCCCAGGGGGTCTCCTTCTTCCCCCCCTCCCGGGGCATCCTGTCAGCCTCAGAACTACGCTACCCGGTGCAGAAGTGGGGCCAGCAGCCTGCAAACCTCCAGCACTGTGGCGACCCTGGGCAGCTTTTCCTCTTGTGCTTGCAGGGACCAGAGCCAAACCCCGTCTTGTCTCGGCTGCTCCAGGCCATGCTCTGAAACGAAAGCCTGTGGCTCGGAGGCAGCTCTGGCCACCGTTGTTCAGGGAGTGCCATGGGCAGCCCGGGAATGAGCCTCCCTGTAACCCCCACCTCGGGGAGCTGCGTATATATAGATCCCTGGAAGCAGCTTTCTTCCTTGGCACATCCCTCCCACCCGTAATACCCTCCAAACATGCTCTCCCTGCCCCGCTGTGCCCTTGCTGCTCGGCTTCCAGCAGCTTCTCTCTCTTCCAGGGAAAACAAGGCTTTAAAGCTGAGAAAGCTCAACGCTGGAGGGCAAAGGGGGGGAGGACTGCCTTCTAAAGGGCTGCGCAGAGATGAGCAGCCTAAAGTCGGTGGCAACGGGCATCAGTCCTTGACTCCGGCTGACGGAGTCACGAAGACCTAAGTTGTATTTGCAAAGGAGGTCACGCCTCGTAGCTCTTCTGGTTAGGTCGTCCTCTTTCACCAAAGCAGGAGTGCTGCGAGTAGGGCTTCAGGTACAGGACCGAAGGGGACCGCTGTATGGATGCAGCTCTGTCCTTTTGTCCTTTTGTCCATGAGCTGTCCCGGTGCCCAGTGCCTGCAGGCAGGGCCAAGGGTGGTTACAGGAGATAGTGACCCTTCATCTCACACCTTCTGGTCCCTCAGACACCCACATCACCTAATCTATTTGAGTGCAAAATAAAATGAGTTTACATTGCCGTTAACAGGGCTGGTGCTGAGCTTAGGTTGCTGGTGTTGTGTTGGCCAGGACAGTGCTGGGATGGGGAGACCCAGAGAGCTGGGGAAGGGCTGGCCGTCGGCACGGTGCAAGACGGGGGAGCAGATGATGACAGGACAGTCCTGCCCTTCCCAAACCTCCCTGTGCCTGCGGGGAGATGGCTGCAGAGGGAGGGATGGGGGGGCCATGCAAGTAGGAGGAGGTCTGGAGCAAATCAACCCAAAAGACGCCAACAAGGTTTCCCAGGGCAACTCTTGTCTGCTTCCGTAAGATATTTTTTTTTTAATTCCCTTTAGCAACCATAACAACAAAGAATGGTTAAAATAACAGAAGGATGAGGATCTAAACCTGTGTGAGTTTGCGGGCGATGCACAACGCTGTCGCTGTGCTGAGTGCCGTGGAGTTCGGCCGACGGGCGCAGCGGGGAGCTCCGCACGGCATCCCGTGCTGAAAACGAAGCGTGGTCGTCCAGGTGCTGAGGCCGCTCACTTTCTTGCCACGAATAATTCGGAGTGGCTGTGTGGGGATTGAGGCACTTTTCAAAAGGCTGTAGAGCAGGATATTTCCTCCATAAGGATTTTTTCTCCTGGAAACCCTTACGCCACCCCAACAGAGAGCTACCAGAGCTCCCTAACCCCCACCATTTTGAAGTAGTGATGGTGGTGTTCCTACCTAATGCCAGCAGCACGGCTGGAGGTGATATGCCACGTGTCTGTGACTGCAGGAACCGAGCAGTTTCCATTGGGAGGTTGGTTTTCTTTCCCTTTTCTCCTTTCCCATACCAAGCCCATCATGATTTTCCTCTGCACCCATGAGCAATCCAACACTCATTGCTCCGTTTGCTGCCAGCAGAGTGGCTTCTCTGTTTTCTGTCTCAAAGGAAGACAATGAGGAATAGCTAATGTTCATGAAGGTTTTGAGATGTTGTCACAGAAGGTGTTTGGGGAATGTGAAATACTTGCGATCCTAAATTTAGCTCTGAAAGTCATGCAGCCCTCCTGGCACAAATACCAGAGAAAGTCTTGAGATCTGAAAGTTTTCCAAGCGTGGCTACAAGCTGGAGGCTGCATTAGCCACCGGCTGTGCCTCCAGAGAGTCGGTCGCCTTGCTGAGAGCCCAAACCACCCTCTTCCTCCCGAGCTGCTCAACCAGCAACCCCAAACACCAGCAGTTTCTGTCCTTGCTCTGGGTGTGATGCCTCCGTACTTGGCCTGCAAGAGCCCTGTGGGATAAGGTTATTCTTCGACCCTAATGAAAGTGGCATAAATTTGCAGGAGGATTACAGTATTCAATGCAGTCAATGCAGGGAGAATATGAGATATGTCTCTGGGGATAACGTTTTAGGAAAAACATGGCAATTGATTTTAGACCTGCTACTCTGAGATTTACTCCCTCTCCCCTTTATTTTTGTTAGCCCACTGAAGCCAGCCCATCCTGGCCGAGATTGCATGGCCAAGGGACTACGATCCTGTTCACAGGGGAGGGGTTAAATGCCAGACAGATTAATAAAGAAGATTGATCTGCTTAGACAGCAAACTATGGCATTAAGTGGAACTTGGTGCTGAAATCCAAAGTCCAAGATAAAAAGGGTGTCATTTAATCCTTGAGGTGCTTAACCTCTGCTGACACCTTGCTTTATTTTTTCCTTAGTGCCTGCTGCACATGTTCCTGTGTGGAGAAGCAACTCGACGTAACTCCTGTCACATCTTGACGGGGATCCAGAAACCAGGTGTAGCTCTGCCCAGACCGGAGGTGCTTGGTTTCTTCATCGGCTGCAGCTTCCCACGGCCAAGGCTGCAGCGGGACCGTGCACCTGCTGAATGTGCATCACTGTTTAAAAATAAAAAGGGGAGAGCAAAGAATAACATGGAAAATATTGCAAGGTCAGCAGATGGCGTGGGGAGGGGTTGTGCCTGGGCAGGGGGGGTCTGGGCAAGGACAGGACAAATCCTGGGAGCCATGGACACGGAGGCATGGCCACGTAAGGAGAAGGCGTCTGGGATGATGTGCAGCACAGGAATGATGGAGAAGGCTCCCAGCGGTCCTGTATTGACATTACGCTCGGGATTCATTTTTATCATTTGTGCACGTTAGATTTGGCCTGTTTCAGCATTGCAGCAAAGTTTCAGCCCATTTATTCAGTCTCAGATACCTTGTGCAGGGTTAGACAAACCCTCGATTTCATGATTTGCAAACGTGCTGGGGTTGATTCTTGCAGGTAATCCTTACTGAAACCGCTGAGAGGACAACGGATTCGGTTAATGTTTAAGTGCTTACATGCTCAGGTCCCAGATGAAGAAACGAAGCCATAGCAATAAAAGCAATCACGTGAGGAAGCAGAAGGGAGGAAGAGGGAATAATTAATTTTGTTGCTGTAAGTCCAGAACCTGGCACGGCTTGAGGTCATGAAATGATCAGCTGGAAGGAAAGGATTAAAAAAATACTCTTTTCCTGAAATGTGTAAGATGTATGCATTTAATCTGTTGCCTGTTCTGTAGAGATTTTATTGCTGATTTCATAAGTCACATCTATTTTTCTCCATTTTCAGTGGAAGAATCAGTCTGAATTAAGGACCAGTTGAGCAAATGAGGATATAGGAGAAAACTGAAAAGCAATAAGACCCAAATCTGGACCACAGGTATTCTGTAGGAGTAGCGGCTTTGACAAATAAGATACATGAGACGATAAAAAAGGATTTAAGGAGAAAATGTTTTATGACGTAACCGTTGTCTCATCAGCTTTGCACTGGGCAAGATTGCCGAGTTGCAGAGCTGGAAGCGAGGGCAGGCTCAGGCTCCGAGGAGGTATTTTCCTTTCCAGCCCTGGTTTATCTCTGACCAGCAAGACCGTAAGTGGCTTCTGAGAAGTTTTGGAGAAATTACCATAAATATACTGACCGCATATAGAAACGTGGCTTCTGAGAAGTTTTGGAGAAATTACCGTAAATATACTGACCGTATATAGAAACAGTGCTTTTGTAAGTGTAACTGTGACCAGGGTTTGGTATTGCTAAATGAATATTTAAAGCAAATGTCTGATAAGTTCTTCAGTGGCACTTTGACTTGTGACTCACGTTGCACAGTCCCCAGCCATGCCCCTCTCTATTTATAAAGTCATGCCTTGCTATATCTGACTCGCTAAATAAGCCTTCCAAATTGGGGAGGGGATTCTGCTGGTGTATTATGGGACGCAGGGAATAATTTAGAAGAGTAAGGGAAGTTAGAAAGGGCACGGCAAATCTCCGCATGCCCGCAGCCTTCTGAAGAGCAGAGCTGATGTGCTCTTTGGCTTTTTCACCGTGGAAAAGTCTGCCAGGCAGGGGCTGTCGACTTCAGTCTGCTGGGCATGAGGTGGGGAAAGAAGAGCCGAGCCCCCGGCTGTGTTTTAGGACGTGCGGAGGAGCAGGGTGAGGTTATCCCAGGGAAGCATGCCCACAAATCCGACCGCAATCACGCCGGTGGTTCGCTCCCCGTGCACAGTGCCTGGCGGAAGGCTGGGAGCTGCTGGAACTGGTCCCTGCTTCTGGTAGCAGAGAGGAGCGGAGTCTCGGTGGGGGTCCCCGCCGGCATCTGCTCAGGGCCCTGCTCTTTCCGGGTCACTGCCCACTGGCTGGCTGCCGGCCGTGGGGTGCCTCGGTGCTGACAGGGCGCAGACGTGCAGGATGGGGAGCATCTAGAGCATCTTTAGAGCTGCATCCTCCTTCCCCGGGCTCCAGCTGGAGACAGGGAAAAAAAAGTGTGTTACCAAATGCCGGGTTGCAGAAGCCCTCCCGGACACTGCATCAGTGTCCACCCCTGGCACAGGATCTCTGGCATCATCTGTGGTACTCCTTGCATCGGGGAGGAAAAGGCTCCTTGTGCCCTGCCTGCCGCTGCCTTCTGGGGGGCAGAGATGGACCCCTTGTCCCCAACAAGGACCAAGCCAGACCCCTCATGTGCAGCTGCTGGGTTATGCTGTGGGTTGTTTTAGAAGGCATTTCTTCACCGAAAGGCTCATTGGGCATTGGAGTGGGCTGCCCAGGGCGGTGGTGGAGTCCCCATCCCTGGAGGTGTTTAAGAAAAGACTGGACGTGGCACTCAGTGCCATGGTCTGGTTTGCATGGTGGTGTTAGGGCAGAGGTTGGACTCGATGATCCCAGAGGTCTCTTCCAACCAAACTGATTCTGTGATTCTGTGCAGGGAGTCCCATTTGGTGTTTTCTTCAAGTGCCCAAATCCATGACTCGTGCAGAGCGGTGCCCATCTCCCCATCAAGCAGGCGGAGGGCAGGGGTGATGAGGCAAAGGGACACAAGGTACGCAGTGGAAATTGTACCAGCGAGCACAGCAGTGGTGCCACCAAATGCAGGAGGAAGAGTCCTGACCTGTTTTGCCCATCTCCTCTCCACAGGCAACAGGCAAAGAGGGACAAAGACATGCAAAGAGTTTTTAAAAGGTGGTTTGCATGAATGCATGGTCATCTTTTTCCCTGTCAGTCATTTTTCCATGGTAGTCATCTGCAAATGACCGGGCAAACGAGAGACCAGGGCTGAATGTGGGATACACGTACATCCTCATCCTCGGAGCTACTTTGGGGCCTGAGGGTCATGCCTGCCTTCGCAGGAGATGCAGTCAGTGTGCTTCAGAAGCAGCCTGTAGCCCCAAAGATCTTGAATAAACCACAGTTTGGTGGCATACACAGACATACACAAAGTTCCCTACGCATAAATCAGTATTTAGACTCAATGGGAGAGGCAAGGAGTCTAGAATGACTGCGCAAAAAACCAGGTAATTAAAAGTCCTCTTCAAGAACCCCGATGAGATGAAGCCTTTCTATTTTGTCCTCTGGTGACGTTGCAGTAGCCAGGCACGGTGCCCCTCTGCCTCAGCCGGCCGTGGGGCCCTGTGTTGGCACAGCTGCCACGTCTTGGGAAGCAAAATTGCTCATTGTTTACTACGTTTAATGAAGGCTCTTTGACTTGTATCTCTTGGCCAGACTTGTCCCCCAAGCAACGTCCAGGGAGAATCTTGGGTTCATGTGGCCTTGCTCCTCTCCACGGAGAGGTTTGATAGGGGAGAGATAGAGGGTGATTTCTGCAGGAGATCTGCTCCTCTGTCTTCCTTGGAGCCTCAGGGGTTAGCTGTAAAATGATGAATATCACAATAGGCAAGTCCAGCACGTTTGTAATCTTCCTTGGAAAGCAGATCGGCGGGGTTGCAGAGTTGCCTGTTTCTGAGACTTCAGTGACTGAAGGGACTGGTTTGATTCCTGTTTGCCTTTTTCTGTATGCCTCCTGCTTTCTGGTGGACATTGCTTGACTCCGAAGGGCTTTACAGCAAGGCAATTTCTTTCCTGCCCAGCTTAGCAAGGCTGGGCTGCCGTAGCATTCATTCAGCTTCGCTGAGCACCTTGCACTGCAGAAGTCTTGGGGCAGGCAGTCGGTCTGAGCACCATGGGGACAGCGTACCGAAGCAGTCACATAGGGCTGGTCAGGCAGCAGTACAACTACAAATGAAGTGGTATTTCACAGCCAGAGGAAGATGCTGCTCTGCCCTTGCATGGATGGAGGAGCGTGGGAACAGCAGGGATGCCCACACGGCTGTGGGATTTCCAGGAGCACAACCCAGAGCCCCAAACTCCTGGTCTCCTCTCTCATGAGTAAAGCTGCCCCCTGCTAGCAAAACGCAGAGCTCACGTTTGCTCGTGGATAACGCTCGTGTTTCCTTCCAGCGAGCACGTAGCTGGTTCTGAGCTTCTCTGGCGAGCTCAGCTCAGCGCAGCTTTTTTAGTCCTGTATCCCCCAAATTCCCTCATGTTGTCCATCACCCCCGATCCAGGGCGAGCAGCAGATGCGGCAGGAATCACTTCTTTCTCGCTGGGGCAGTAGGTGAGTGTCAGTGCTGGGGCAGAAACCAGCAAACCTCCTTCGCTGCTCCAAAACCAGCCTCCCGCAGAACCCTTGGCCCCCTCGGAAGGGAAACCAGCACGGACTTCTCCGCGTACTGGCACTTACGGCGGTGTTTGTGGACACCGATGGTTTGTTTTGCGTGGGACGGTGTGGACAAGGGAGTCCAGCTGCCTTCCCCCCTCGGTGCCGCTGCAAGCTCTGGGCACCACGGTGGGTTGGACGTGCAGGGAGAGGTCTGGTTGTCGGGCAGCTGGGGCTGGATTCGCACCAGTAAGCTGGGGAGATGAAAGTCAGCCTAACACCACTCTCCAGAGCCAACAGGTTTTCCGTGCCGAGTAGATAATTCATTATAAACAATATACACAGATGTCAGCACTCTTGAGGGGAGCTGCTCACAAGTGGTGCACAGGTTTTTTTTTCCAAGGGCATCCATTTGTCAGAACCATTCTCAAGATAATTTCTGGTGCCTGGGGGGGGATGCGGTGTTTCAAGCTGGGGCTTCTCCCGCTGGGCATGGGCTGTGCTTGCTCCCCGTCCTCCGAGAACCGAAATCCCGGTGCCAAACTGTGTGGCAGCAGATTTGAGGTATCCTTTTTGTAAGGTTGCTGCAGGGTCTGTAGCTGCCGTTGGAGAGCCCCTGGCCTTTTCGGTGACTGTCCTTGCAAAGAGGCTGCTTTGCTGGAGTATTTTAGGATGGAGAGCACTATGGATGGGCAAACAGGTATCTGGAGATAAATGTGTTGAAATTTTAATCTGGAAAGACCTGGGGATATGACTGTAGTGTTTGCTTTTTTGTATTTTAAATCCATACTGTGTTTGGCTGAACAGCTAGGTTTTCTCCCAGGAAGTGACGAGGAAGCCCTTAAGACACGATGAGAGAGCCTACAAAGTGCTGGACAGCGTGGGGGGCTGCAGACAACACCCCCCCACCCCCCGCCGTGTTTAATTACAGAAGCGGAGGAGGCCCGGGTTAGTGGGTGCATGTCGCCTGCTGCCCGTGCAGAAGGGACAGTGGGGTGAGGGCAATGCCAGGATGGTGCTGACAGATGGGCTGAGCCCCTGCCGAAGCACCGTCCTGCTGCCGGCGGTTACCGGCGGGTCACCGGTGTGGGTCTCACCCTCCCCAGGGTGCCTTGTCTTACTTTGCCTTGCCTTTCCTTGCAGCAGCACCTCTGCCAGCTCCTTCCCAGGGGCAGAGCCAGGCGGGATGCCGAGGTTAGAAACCCAGACCCAGCACGACCCTTTCCTAAAAGAAAACTGCAGAGCTGGTGTCCAGTCGGTAGCACTTAGCACGGATGTGTGTGCTCAGGCTGCTAGCTGGGGTTGCTACCAAGCCAGGGGGACGGTAAGACTTTAATCTCCCTCCTTGCTTTGGAGACTAAATGAACCCTGACTACGCTGGCGTTTCCCAGTCCGATAGCCAAATGGCCGATTGCGCGCCTCTCGCTAACTGCAGAGACCTGCACACGCGGGGTTTGCACATCTGCAGACTCCAAAAGATTAAAAATAGATCCCACCCCGCGGATGGCACATTTTATGTCCATTTAAAGGGGTGCCATGCTTTTCACGCGTTTCCGTCCTAATACTCCTCTGTGAGACCTGAGAAAACGCCTTCACAGTGGTGACATTTTGTTCAAGGCTCTTTTTTTTTGTTTTGTTTTGTTTTTTTTAAAAACTGTGGCTGCCCGGGCAAGCTCCCCTCTGAAGCACTATTTCAGCGGGGCTGCATTCGCCTCCGACTGCTCTGTTCTAAATGGGGAACTGCAGCATGATTGCCGGCACGTTTGTGGTGCTCCCCGGACACAGAGTCATCAGCTAACGAGTTTATATTTCTGAGCAAGGCAGGGACTCGCTCTCTAAATGAGTAAAATGTTTTCCTTAATTTTTTTTTTTTTGATGAGCCATGACAGGGAAGACTTGTTAGAAGAGCACCATCCTCTCTGCCATTTGTTGGTGTTGGCCATGTGGGGTGGTGGTCCTACTTTTGGGGTGGACATCCCAGCAGGTACCTGGCATATACATTCCTCCAAGTGTCCACCATGTGCATGCTATAGGAAACAGCTATAGGAAAAAGCATGGGTCCTGTCACGGAGGGGAGCAAGGAGGTGGGGGCTGGCATGGTGGCACTGGTCTGCACCCTTTGAGGTGTGTGCTGCTGCTGCTGTGGTGGTGGCCGGGAGCGGGGAGCAGGGAGCAAGGCAGGGTGCCCCTGGCAATGGGGTGCCCCTGGCAATCGGGTGCCCGTGGCAAGAGGGTGCCCGTGGCAATGGAGTGCTGGCAGGTTTCCTCTGCAGAGCGATGCTGGCAGGAGCCACGGGTTGCTTGAAAAGGGGCTTTCTCTGCTGGCATCCATCAGGTCATGCACAGCCCAGGCCACCACCTCACGCCGTGTGAAACCCAAGAAAGCCTGGATAATCTCCAAAGGGCGGACGAAATTCCCATATCAAGCAAGCCTCACTCTAGCTCTGCTAAAGCCCAGGGAGGTTTGCCTTCATGGGAGGATCTGGGTGCTTTTACAAGGGGCTCCATTCCCCGCCCCCCAGCCAGTCAGTGTGGCTGAGACCATATTAGGGATGCCGTTCCCCGAGTCTGGACCGCACGCTCCCATCACGTTCCCCACAGGAAGGCTCCCCGCGAGGTCTCCCCTACCCTGAC
>NW_009631686.1:0-7351 GCF_000690535.1 Cariama cristata | reverse complement strand
GTGGGGAGGATGGGGCCCGCCTCCTCATCCTCCAAGCCAGCACTCTTCCCAAACGGGTAGAGGTGAGGACAAGCCAAGGTGCCATTGAGGAGGGAAGGGGGAGCCCCCAGCCTGCCCCCAGCCCACTGCTCGTGGTTTCCAAACCTGCCTTCACCTTCCCGACCACCAATTCCTGGTTTCTTTCTACTGCCCCTGTGCAATTTTGGAAGCAATTTAGAAGGTCAGCTCAGCAGCTGAGCCCTTGTCCCTGTTGAGAGCCGAGCCCTCGATGCCACTGGCAGTATTTGGGACTGAAGCTTGGCAGGGTGCGGCACTGCCCCGTCAAGAGGCTGGGACTCCAGCACACCGCCGAGTACCACCGAGGGCAGGGGAAGCCCATCTCGGGGAGCCCCCCGCATAGCCTTCCTCCTCTCCCCTGTCCCATCGCAGCATCTTCCTCCACCCCTCGTCCTCAGCTGGAGCCGAACATCCTTTGCGGCTACTTCTCTAGGTGGGCTGGGGAAGAGCTTTTAATACGCAGGCTTTTCTCAACTGCTGCTGGAGGTGCTTTGGAAAAAAGGTAGATGGCTGTGGCAATCTTCAGTGGATGATCTCAAAGTACACGGTTGTGCCACTGAAGTTTGTAAATGGGGCTTATGTTGAGACGAGGTTTATTCTGTGTTGAAGACCTACAGTTTCCAGGGGGAGGAACGATGAGATAAGATTACACAGATTTCACAAACTGACAGTGAAATCAGCCAAGAGTCAGCACTGAGCTGCCACTAATTTCTGGTGTTTAAAGCCAGATTCAGGAATATGCGCTTGCGCTGGGCTTGTTCCTCAGCCCTCTCATCGCAAACTCTGTGAAGTTTTTTCAAGCATTACATTATTTTCCACAATGCATTTATTATTACCCGTCAGTTTACTGCTTGGGAAACCGAGGCCCATCACTGTACGGGGCTGGTGTTCGATTCAGGACCGGCACTGGGCCCCATGACAGGCAGGTGCCAGGTTTGCACATGGGGAATGCTGAGGCGTGTGGGTTCCTGTGCTGGAAAAAGCAGCCCGAAGCCGTAGGAACAGCTTCTGTCCCCATCACGGAGCGGCTGATGCCAGCCCAGCGGTGATGCTCTGAAGCCCTGATCTTTCAGAGCTGACCATTTCAGCAGCACTCCCTTACTGCTGTGAGATGGGGAGCAGGTTACAGCACAGGTGCCTCGGTTTCTCCCTAAAAATTTGTGTTGTCCCAGCGACAGATCAGCTCTCAGAGGTGGCCAGCCCATGCCGGAGATTTGTAATCCCTTGCTTGTGGCAAATGTTGTATCAGCCTCTTCGGTGCCGTGCTGGGGTCCAGGGGTGAAAAGACAGGAGGAAGACGTGCCTGGGATTGAGAAAGGAATATGAGAAGGAACAACAGTAAAAGTAATCCTGACCAGGGGCTGGATTGCTGTCCCAGAGCTCAAGGGGAAGGGAGTACCAGTGGAGAACAGCTTTGTGTAGCAGTACGAGCTTGAGACAAGGCTGGAGGAAAGCGTGTGGGCTCAATACTTCTCCGTGTAGGCTGCCTCCTGCCTTGGCTCGTGGAGGTGGCATCCTGTAGACCACGAACTTGACAATGTCTGGCACGTTGCAAGTGAATGTGTTGGGCTCTGCGACTTGGAGCATGATCCAGTTCTGCCTTGATGTTTTTTTTATGGAAGTGACTTCCCTCCACATGGAGAACTGCCTCAATCCCTGCTTATCCTTTCTTTCAGGGGAACTTCAGAAATAACACGAGTAATTTCTGACAGATATTCAGAACCCAGATATTCCCAGACTAGGTTTCTTTGTTTCAAACTATTCCCTTTAAGCATTGAGAAGGAGAGGTGGCTGCAGGTTCCCACAGTGGCCCCAAGCCTTTAGAAGAGCCCTAGATTGGAGATGGCAAGCGAATGCTTGTGGATTTTCAGGGAGCAGCTGAATCTGGATTTATAGCCCATTCACTGCCCACTTGGGAAGAAGGGATGTGGTGGGGCGGTGCGGGGCGAGCCATCTCCACCCATGCCCATGCCCCGCTGCTCATAAGGAGCCCTCCCCACCTCTGGGGAAACCCACAGCCGTCACGGAAAAGACTCAGGTGTGCGGCCAAGAGTGGGGTCCCCTGCACTGCCCATGGGGAGCTGCCCAGCTGGGAGCCAGTTCCTCGCCTCGGCCATGGGACGGGCAGCAGCCAGGCAGGGATCCAGGCTCACCAACCAGGCCACTGGTTACTGGGGCTGCTCAAGCAGGAGATAAGAAGACAGCAGGCGAGGAATGTCTCCCAACTCTTCTGCCTCTTCCTTGGCTGGTGTGTAAACTTGGATTTTTCTCAGACTGAGTAGGCAGACTGTAAATGTGTTGCTGGGGGCAGCACCCTGTTACTGCTGACCGTAAGGTCTGTTCCCTTGCTAGGACCCCCTTGACCTCTCAGCAACGGTGTGCAACCTTCCAACCTTAAGGAGCAGGGGCCACGAAGTCAAAAAAAGGGAAAAAAAGGAGCTGATACCAGTCAGGACCTTGTTCTTTGCCCACAGTAACAGTTTTTAAGCTGGAAGCTGAGCTGCGTTCATATCTTGTGGTGAAGAGCCAGCCTTGCTGGGTGCCCAGTCCAGGGCTGGGAGCTGCAGCAGCCAGAGGACACTCAGCAGTGGGAGATGTCTCTCCCTGCTCCTGAGCCCACATCCCTAGCACACAGCCCGAGGAGCTACATCTCTCTTTCCATCTCTTAAAAAGGTGGATGGAAAGCGTGAACCTTCAACAAAGCTCAGAGGAGCTGCTGATGTTGTGTAAACTGTGCTGCCGTGGGTGCTTGGAGGCACAGCCACCCAGAGCTGTAACGACCAAAAGCTTCAAGTTGCTCCAAGAAAAACGTGAGATTTGCACAAGTAACAGGATTTGTACTCAGAGCTGCTGGAAGAGGGATCACAGGGCTTCCCTGGCAGGTCACAGCCCATGCTGGCCATGACCAAGTTTCCCAGAGTTCTGGATAACAGCACCAGGCAGTTCTGGGGGTCTTTTGCAGCCAAACGCACTGCCGCTGGGTAACCTGCCCTGCAGAGCATTTGAACCGGCTCTTCTGATCCTTCTCTCATGACAGTGTTGCCCTGTGGGCAGCTGGTGCAGACCTAAAAGGGATAATAGCCCGTGAAACCAAAGAACCTGCATCTGCCGGATTAACCAGGCTTCTATTAACAGCGCGATGGCTTCTGTTGTGAAGTGATTGGGACAGCTACCTCTAGTATTTGGCAGAGTTTCACTGATCTAGGAAGCCTGTGTTTTTCCCCTCCCTGGCAAAATCTTCTTGCTGGTTTGGATTTTATGCTGTTAAATACTTAAAAACCACGGTTCTCTACGAGAAATACCTTCTTTCTTTTCCCTGTTTTCTCTCTCTTCCAGACTACCCAAACAATACCTCAGCAGCCCAATTTCAGATCATGACAGCTCCTGCTTCGGCTGGAAGCCAGTCTGCCGATCTGAAAGATGTGTTGACATGTGATTTTCCACTCCTACTACAGATAAACTGTCCCCTATCCCCCCTTATTGCCCAGTGCCAAAGAGAGGTGCAATGGCAAAAGACTGCAAGCCAAAACCGTGTGTAAACTCCCCTGTGTCTTTCTGCGACCACACTCTGCAAAATAACATCTGCGCCCATTTTTCATTACCTGCTACTTTTTGCGTAAAAAATGAGGTTATCTGCGACCACACTCTGCAAAATAACATCTACGCCCATTTTTCATTATCTGCTACTTTTTGCGTAAAAAATGAGGTTGTCTCTCTGCTGTTGGCTTTACTGTGGTTATTTCAGGCAGAAATAAGACTTCCCAGGCCAGGCTGCTCTCCTTCCTAGCGAGAAGCTCTGGTGTTCCCATTTGAATGGAGGTAGTGGAGGAAATTGGGACTTTTGGGGTTTGGCATTGATCGGTCATCTGCCGTGGATCTAGTTTGAAACTCTTGATCTGTCTGGCCACCTGGTTTGCTACCTATAGGAGAGCAATAATAAGGATTAAGAGGCATAACTAAGATCCTCAGGGGAAAAGTGCTTTAAAAGGAAAAAGCATGTTTAGAGTTTCAGTGTTATGGTTTGAATGGTGTATTTTTTTTTTTTTAATGAAGGGAAAAACCCAGCAAAATACGCAAGGGAGGAAATTCTAGTGTTGGTATCAGCCTCATAAATATTGTAGTTCCTCATTCAGGAATCATTTAATAACTGGTTCATCTCAGTCCATGGAAGTCTCTGCCATGAGGTCCCAAAGCCAAAACTCATTAGAATTAAAAGAAATAATAATGTTTATACAGCTACGCTGAGAACATCCAGAGCTGCTGTGTTGAGGACGTACGTCTGGCACATACAGAGCTGCTTGGCTCTAGCTGGAGGGTGAGGGAGGAGTTGTCCTTCACCCGGCACAGCCTCAGCATCCTCCCCCAGCACTGCCGAATGTCTACGGAGCTGATTTTGGGATGGTGGGACATCATGAGAACCTGGGGGTTGCCACACTGTAAGCATGAAGGATGATGGTGGCATGCCATGGGGAACGTGCCCGAAAGCCACCGCTGCTGCTTGCACCAGCCTCTGGTAACGTGTGATTTTCAACATCAGCATTGCTGGGTGTGTGCATGCTTCTGTTACAGGTTCTTTTATACAAATGGTCCCCAGTTATTTCCAAGCCTAACTGCTGCCAATCCACCAGGCACTGTGGGATGTATGTGCAAACCATCGGATGGGAGGGTCGTGCTGCAAAGGAGAAACTGGAGCAGGAGTGTGAAGGTGCAGCTTACCTCGTAGCACACGGGCGGCTGGGCGCTCGTTTTCATGCCAGCAAGGCCCTAAAACCAGTACGGTACAATGGAGAGGATGGATGGAGGGAGTTACTAACAATACTACGTTATTCACGAAGCACTGACATCTTGCAGGCTAATATGAAGAGTAGCTGCCTGCTCTGAAAAGGGCAGAGTTTAGGGGAAAAAATGAAGAAAATGGGAACTGACAGACTGCGTGCCAGGATCTGGTGTTTGTCGTTCTGGCACTTCAGACACGGGTTAATGACTGGGCGGTAGGTTTATGGGCACCTCAGCAGAAGTCTGGCCCTGCAAAAGGTGAACGCTTTCTTCTCTGTCAGGAAGGGAAGCCATCAGAGAGTATCCACGTACCTCTGATATAACTGTGTCTTCCTAAACTGGGGATGGAAGTTTTTTGGGAAGGAAAAGCCATAAAAGATTGTTGCTCTAAAATGATACCTGGGAACAACAGCAACCTTTTCAAAACCACAACTGCCAAGCTAAAACTGTGCAGGTTGGCTCAAAATGATGGTTTTGTACAAAATAACATTTTCTAGAAGGAAAGCAAATGCTGCAAACCCCTGACCTTGTGCATTTATATGAAATCCACTAATGTCATCTGTTTGTATAGACTGAGCAGAATATCAGAGTAAGAAAATAGAGTCCTGGTTAATTGGGGAGTAATCTGCTCTCCTCTCTAGCCAGCCCTGCTACGGCAGCCGTCTCTAGTGCTGTCTTCAGTTCCAGGTGTTTTTATACCAATTGTTCCCTGTTATTTTCCAAGAACCGCCCTCCATTACAGCAGGAGGTGCTGAGGGCACGGCTGGACCGCAGTGGGACCACAGAGGGACCACTAAGGGCAACGGGAGAAGGCAGCGGGGACAAGCCAGCTGCCACCGGAGTCCTCATGGGGATAACGACTAAGCGAGGCAGCTCCCAAACGTAATCCCCAGGATAGCACCGAGAAGGGGAAAACTGCTGCATCTGCCTGGTTTTCTTCCAGTGCAGCACGTAGGCACCATGCACGGCACAGCACGGTGAGAAAGCACGCTCAGGAGTTGCTCCTCGCTCATTTTTGAAGGTTATGTGTGATGGTAGGCATGTCAGGAGTGCTGTTTCTGTGCCTGTCTTCCTGGTAGATGCATTGCCCAGGCTCCGCTCCTTTGTAGCTTCATCACTGCCTACCCCTGAGAGCAGCCGGCAGAGCCAACGGGAGCTGGAGAAGCTCTAACTGGTTTTAAAATGGAGTTTAATAGGTTTGTGAATGCAGCTCTACGATGTGCCTGCCTGCAGCCAGTGCAGTTGGCCTCTCCTGATTGCATTTTCCTGCATCGCAGAGGAAGACTAATGTCCTGCTGTCACGGAGCTGTTGCTGGAACTGCAAGGGCTGGGGGGCTGTGAGGGTGGGAGGGGAATATCCCAGCGCTTCTGCAAATGTCAGGCAACATCTACGCCCCTCTCACTCACGCCAGAGCACCACGGGGTTGCAAAGCCTCAACTGATCCATGTAAAAACTGTATTTTGTAAAAACTGATATTCTGCTCGGTCTGAACATCGATTAAACTAAGTCAGTTTGGTTATGTTAGCTGTATTGGGGATTGCATCCATTTGCTGCACAGGCAGCGGTGCTGTGTTTATCCCCCATCCCCTCGCATTAAAGTCACCCGCACTTTTGTTACACTGAACAGCCTGGGCCAGCGTTTTCCATCCTGGGTATCCATGTCAGCTTGCATTTTTTCATTTGTGCCAGTTAGGGGAGGCACAAGGCAAGGGAAGGGAAAAATACGGTTTGTCTCCTTATTAAAAAAACCCAAGAAATAGTTTCCTAGAATTGTTTCTGAAAATCCGTCAGTGCCCCCGTGTGTCGGAGCGGTGGCTGGAGAGGAGGCAGGAGAGCATGGCAGGGGGGAAATGGGATTTACAGCTACCCAAAATGGGGTGTTTGCAACCTCTCGGCCAGAGGGTCGGGGCTGGACGCGGGGGACCATGCTGTCTCCTCTCCGAGGGGTGTTGTGAAGTGTGTGTGATGCGGTGGCGATGGCACCGCTGCAACCCTTCCCAGGACAATCGTATCCCACAGGGGCAGGATTCGGGTGCGATGCATTAAATATGGCGTGTGAGAAAGAGAAGGCAATACCCAGAAATCGCTGGCGGACCGAGGGGTGCAGTCGTTTGGTGGAGAACCGGTGCAGGGTCACACCAGGGTGGCTGTGTCTCGGGTGGGCGTGCAGGAGGGCCAACGCCAGAAAACAGGCCGCCCCGTTTTCTGCTTTTATCTCCAAAGCCCTTCATTTCCCAAGTGACCACGACCGCCTAACGCAGGGCTGGATTAGGTGAATCCTATTCTGGCATTCACTGGTGATGGATTTTTTTTATTATTTTTAAGCAGATTAGTGCAAAATGGAGAGAGGTCCCTGTTGTTGCTTCCTTTGCCTCCCTTCAGCAGGCCCCCTGCTCCCACCCATCTTTTTTTTTTTGCAGAAACAGAGCTTAAACCAGCTTAAATTGCCGTGGTGTTGCACAAAAAAAGGAACCGCGGTTGCAAATGCATTAATTCTGATTAATACTCTGTGGTTTT
>NW_009631685.1:57838-76256 GCF_000690535.1 Cariama cristata | reverse complement strand
GGCGGCGGCGGGGGATTTTGTTCCCACCCCATCCCCTTCGGTGACCCGGGCTCCGCTTCGTGCTCACCGGGGCCTCCGTGGGCAGCGCGGGTGTCCAGCCTGGCTCTCCACGTGGTGGTAGGGACCGGCTCTGTGTGTGTGTGCCCAGCCTTGAACGGCTGTCAAAGCGCCCTGCGCCCACGCTGCGTCCTCCAGGCTTGCCCGCTGCCGGTGCCTTCGCTGTCCGAGCTCAAACGTAGCGATGTGGGCGCTTGGAGAGGGCGTTGGGGTCTCTGGGCTGGGGTACCACTTGGAATTTAGTCTCCTTTTGGACGTGGAGTGTCCTTCACAGCAGCTCTGGAGAGGTGAGTGCTAGCGAGGTTCTTACGACTGCTACTGACAGGTGCGTAAGGTGGCTAACTCTTTAAAGCGCATGTAATTTTATAAGGCTTTCTTTTCAAAATCGGAGACTAAAACGTAAGCTACTTACTGCTCGCTTTTGTATGGGAGCAGATATGCCAACTGAACCTGTTAAATGTTTTCTAAATAAAGTTTCAGAACAGCCCCCTGTGACCATCAAGTGTTAGTGGGTGGTTTAGTCATCCGTTGACATAAACTGTCACTCTCCGGTTCACCACTGTCCCTGTAGGGACGGGAGAGGAGCTGTTAGACAAGCCCGTAATGGGCCTGTCTGTCTAACCAGCGATCCTGGTACGTGGGTGTTGGAAGGGAATCCCGATGTTCATGTGTAGGTGAAGGAAGGGAATCCTGATGTTTATGTATAGGCTAAGGTTCGTGAACATGCTGCCTTTTAATGCTAATTTGCATTTAAGAGAAAGGTGAGGAGTTAAGCAGGATGTGGACTGACCAAGCCCTGTGTGATTCATAGGCTCGCTGTCATATGAGTAAGTGGTACAAAGTATGTTTATAGCTCAGATGCAAAAAATGTCAGGTAAATAGGCTGGTTTGACCTCTAAACATAGAAGTCAGTTTTATAGACGCTCTTGTTTCAGTGCTAAGGAGCACGTGATAACTCCTGGTGAGCTCCTGGAACTTGCTGGTTGAAGTCACTTGGTTGTTACTCAAGCGGAGACAGAAAGAACCTTGCCATGGGTTAGCACTATTTTTACCCGATAGCTATGTTGGTCAACTGTGTTACAGGAATACTGCAAATCAGGTGCTGCTTGCTAAATAGACTTTAAATTCTGTAGAAGTACAACAAACTTTCTTAGACTTGTGTTGTCTGATGAAGTATGACTTCGGTAAATGGAGTCAAGGGTTGTGTAACATTTGAGGGAAGGCCTTTACGTGCAGAGTGCTGGAATGGGACGGCATCAGGCATGAAAAATGATGCTTGCCCCGAAAGTGACTTGCTGGCTGTATTTTAAGCATGCTGGCAAGAAGTTTAGATCGGCCTGAGAGTAGTTGTTGCAGAAATACATAATAGTAGTTGCAGACAGTGAGCAGGTGTAATTTAGTCGGGCAGACTTGTGTTTTAAAGTTCCTTTGACAGTGGGATCAGAGAGCTTTCGGAGTGTGGTTTGGTGCTGGAAAACTACCACTTCAGTCCTCTGCAAAAAAATACGATACTGACTTTGATTGCTAGTCTTGGAAGCAGCTAATTTTGCGTACGTTGGAATTAAGCAGTGCTTTGTATAGATGGAAAACTCTTATGTATGTAGCTATGTGGCAAGTCAACTTCGTCATTTTTCGCTGCTCAAAAAAGGAGCATAATTTCCTGTCTTTGTTGGCTGTTTCTTGGGGCTTCCAGTTGAACAATGAACTCTTGGACGTTTCAGAAGGGAAAAAGCTCTGAGAATGCACACCTTCAGGATGTGTGTCATTAGCCTCTACCTAACCAAGTCACCTAAATAATTCTCTCATCGAGATGATAATGAACGTGCAGCTTCCCTGACGCTGCGCTCGGGGCCAGGAAGCCGTCGCTTCCGTAACCATTGTGCATTATACGCTGGCTCCGGGTGCAACCAGACCTCGCCTCGTCTGGATGAGTGGTATTTAAAAAGGGGGTGTGGGGGGGTAACTCCTCAGCGGTTGCAGATCTCATACTCCCACTTCTCTCCACTGCATCATGCTGCAAACAGCAGCAGATGCTTCTCACCCTTTCCAGCTGACGTCAAATATCTGTTTTGACTTTTTTTCAGATGCAGTTGTACTTCCGTTCTGAACCAGGTTACAACTGGCTTGGTTTTCCCCTGTTCAGAGCTAAACATACTGAACTCCTTAAGGCAGGATAAAGATCTCGGCTGCTGCACAGGTCTGGAATTTTATTTTAAAACTAAAATGACCCGTAAGCAGAGGTGTTGCGTGCTGAGCAAGCGGACCAACAGAAGCAACAAGCGTTGTGCAGTGCGGCAGTATACTTGTTTTGGGGCTTACTGCCTATAAATCATTCTGGGCAACTGCAAATAAAAGGCAAAAAGGCAGGATGTATAGTTGTAGTATTTGAGTGAGTTACATAAAGTAAAGTGATTTTTTCAGCTCGTGTGCATTTCTGTGTTCATCTCAGCAGTGTGGTTGCCATCCCTTCTCATTTTGCCCACGGGGCTTTACAGAAGCCCCGTAGGAGTTTGGTCGGGGTTTTTTTTTATATGACATGCACAATACGGCTGAAGCTGCCAGTTCTCCTTGTCAGATGAGCAATGCTTCATAAAAGGGAAGTTACAAAAGCTTTGTAATGAGTGCAATTAGGCTTCGTATTTTTATTCTTCTGTTTTTGCCAGTGATCCGTCACTTTTGATTGAGGCCTGTATTGCTCAGTGAGTCACTAGTGAATTTGAGATGATTTTAAGATTACTTCCTTCAATCTTACGGATTTTCTTTTTTTGTCTTGAATCCGTTGAATAGTTATTTATGCTGGCAACCTTGAGACTTTCGTTTTAGCTTTTGTAGTCTGAATTTCAGAAGTCTGTATGAATTTATTGGTGGTTTCGTGATGTCCAACTGTGTCTCTTGCAGGCTACAGTGTCTATCTCTGCTCCTGCCCTCAGAGGTGACTTGGGTCTGGGCTCTGACAAGTGCTTGGGCTGGGTGAAGGCCAAAGTCATCCAGGCAAAGCCTGTTTTGGTTTAGTCAGCACAGAGGAAGAAATGTGAAGTTAAATTTGCTGTTTGCAGGGTGTGCAAGAAATCAAGGTATTTATAGCACGGAACTATTAATGTGAAAACAGAGTCCAAGACTTTCAGAGAGGGATTTGACAAACTCAGATGAGTTTAATCATGCCCCTGCTTTTGAGGAAGAGGTCCATAATAAATCTGACACTTGGGTATTAGTCTAAAAGTCTGTAGGTGACAGTTTAGGTCATGTTACAGATGTCTGTGCCTTGTGGCTTCTTGTTGGGGTGGCTGCTCCTGGCAGTAGCTGAGCTATGCTTTTGCACAGGAAAATCTGTATGTAATAGTTCCTGTTTGTCTCCCGCACTTGCTGGAGAATGTGCTGGACGTTAGGGTTGTTACCAGACTTTTGGTTTGGCTTTGATAAAATCGTACACAATAAGTGTTAGGTGTGGACTCGTCCCTGCCTGGATTGATTTACTTCCTCTGAGCTCGTGAGCGATGCCAGGTTTGCCACCAATGCCACCTACAGAATAGAAAAAAATTTCCTTCTGATTAAGTAATTCTGTCAACTAAAGCGTGGTAGATATGGGATTATGAAGGGCACAGGTTGATCATTTAATGACCAGCCTGTGTAGGATCATTTTATGTTAGCAATGAGCTGGAGGACATTTTGAGAATGTGCTAAGATGTGGGAGAAATGCAGAGTTATACAAATGAACAAGTTTGTGGAACAGGGAGTAGATAAAATTAAAGAGCAAGGTCATAGTAGCAGGGTGAGACAAAGAACTTGTGTTTAATTTCTGTAAAAGCTATGCATAGCATAAAAACCTATCAGAATCCTTGTTAAGGAGCATAATCGCGTGAACAGTACATGTAACCAACTAGAGCTTGAATCGGTGCGCGTACGGAAGTAGAAAACATAATACAAGATGCAGCTTTGAGCATAATAAATGACTTCTCTGATCATCATATTGGTGTGCTGAGTTGTCCGTGCCTCGCATGAGAAAGACCCCATAAGCCTGATGATAGCATAATTCATTGTATTGACTTGGAGAACACCCTCCAAAGGCTCAGAGGAGCAGGGTTTGGAAACGCTGAGATAGGATATTGGCCTTGTGTGGCTGGGCGCCTGGTTTTGCTCTTTGTCCGATGAGGACTTTCCTGGGGACCTGTGAGTATTCGGGAGCTCTGACTTACCCTTCTGCGGACTCTGATGGTCCTGTGTTGTTAACTTGCCAAAGGGAGTTGGATGACAAGTAAGAGAGCGTTAAGTCTTTCTTAACCAACCTTACCTGAGGAAACAAAGTAAGTTTTATTTGATGGAAGTGTTTGGTTCATGCTTAATTTTTATCTTGGTGCTATTCATATCACTGATACCATCAGAGACCATTGCTTATAGTATAATGATGTGATCAATATGGAGAATTTTTTCTCCTTGCATGCTTCTTGTCACTCGTAGTCTCATTTTTCTGTGGATTTGAAAACCCTTTAGGGAAGGTTGGCCTGTTTCGTACAATCCACCTTTGTCCCACACAAATGAACTGGCATCTTTGTCGGGAACCACAATGAAAATAACTGTGTAATCATCTAAATAGCACCCAGGCACTGTTGGGAACACAATTAAAAATTTAACAGCCCCTTTACTTAGAGTATTTGGTACAGAATAGCAGACCTGAAGGTAGGAACTAACAGCCGCCTTCTGACATGAGCCTCCCAAGAAGCCAAGAGGCAGGCTCTGTATGGGGGTGCATAGCAGGAGGATGAGACAGTGGTTTTAAACGGAAAGAGAGCAGGTACTGACGTGATTGGGGGGGGTGTGTGGAATATTCACTGTGAGGATGGTCAGGCGTTGAAGCAGAAGCCTGGAAAGGCTGTGGAGCTGCCAATCTTGGAGGTTTGCAAGAGCCAACTGGCCAAAGCCCTGAGCAACGTGATCTGAATTTGATGCTGTCCTTGCTTTAAGCAGGAGGGTGGACTGGAGACCTCCTGAGGTCCCTTCCAGCCCAAACAATTCTGTAATTTGTTTTGATGTGATAAAAATGAGTTGCTTTAAAATACTAGTGTTCTGGGTGGAATAACAACTTGTTGACTTCTTGCAAAGGTACCGGTATGTGCTAATGGCAGATTTTTATCTTAAAAAAAGTTAAAAAGCTATTTAAAAGGATCCAGAATATATTGTTTCCCTTGTTTGTGTTGAAAGATACTTAATGCTGAAGAGCCATGTGGTCACGGAAAGAAAAAGTTCATAAATAAAAAATATGCTTGTTCCAAGATGTAAGCCATTGTTCGTCAAAGGTACTAAGTGAAAATGTGGTTTTACTCTTCTGTGTGTTGAAGGTTTGCAGATTGGCTTTGCATGAGCAGGTGGAAGACTGCAAAACTGAAATAGAATAAATTAGAGACAGCCTATGGATTGGCACTTAAACCTGAAATATATCCTAATAAACGACAGGTTACATGTATGGTGTTGCATAAAGTAAAGTTAATTTAACTTACTGCAGTTGGTATTGGTATCTAGGGAACTAATGAGCCTTGTTCTCAGGGAGGCTGGAGAGTAACTTGCTAAATTTTTTTTTTCTCTTCCATTTTTCACATTATTTCATTTCATTGTGTGTTGTGGTCGCTTCTGGAGAATATGTGATTCTGCAACATAGCTAGCAAGCATGTAAATCTTTTGGCCCTTATCATTCAAGGAAACAGAATGGGAAATACATATACGTGTGTGAAGTACAATATCTGAATTTTACATACAGGCATCTAGTTTTTCTAATATGAAAGCTCAGCTGGTTATTGAAATTCATAAGGATGACATCTACAATAATGTTAACATCAAAATAATCTTGTTTCTGTCTTTTTCTGGCAGGTGGGAAGTTAGAGATATACAGTTCTCTACTGTTTGGTGTATTTTGCTTATGGAGACTTTAGGGCCCTTGGTTTTCCATAGGGGAAAAATACAGCCAAGTGTTTGCACCGATGTTATTCTTCACCTAAATCAGGTGCAATTTGCAAATGTATGTACAGAGTTAAATGTGTTTACTTTCAATTTTTGTGCTGCTTCTTAAGACTACTTACAGTTTGCATCTCGAGATGAGGGAATATTTCTCTAAACTGTAAGGAGTGAAAGGCGTATCTGCAGTTCCCCCTCTCCCCAAAAAATCGTTCGTGAGCTGGGATCGTCGGAGCGAGATTCCCCTTCCTTGGGGTGGTATGTGCATGTTGTGTTTGAACGGCTACTGGCAAAAGACAGTGTTTGTTACCTGACATCATATGAATCTTCTGGCAGCCTCTTGTGATGAGTAGCCCGGAGCAGTCCTTGTCTCTGACGCTGTCCTGTGTTTCCAGCCGTACCGACGGTGGGATAGACTTACAGTAGTGCTTCTTGAGGTACTACGATTTATTTTCGGATAAGCAGAAATGGATTATGTCAAGTCAATATTGTACTTGTTCCTTGTGATTTCTTACTTATAGCATACATCTTAGAGCATGTTTACATAGTGGGTGTCATAAGCGATTTCAAACATTGCAGGTAAATTGTAACGCTGCCTGGCAGGGATTCCACCTAATATTTGCCCAGAAGCAGGGCTGTGAAGTTTTTTTTGGACAAACTACTTCAGGTTGGCAAGTGCTGTTGAAACCACAGTCCCTTGAAAACGCTTGTGGTAATACATGCCTATACCCTGGAGCCTGCTGTCACTCGGCTCCGTAAGTAACAGCACCCTACGATGATGCGAGGGATGAGTTTTGGGCGCAAGTGTGGAGAAATCCGCTCTGGGTACAAGACCGCGGGTGCATTTTGCAGTTTCTGTCGATGGCAGAGCCAGTTACCTCAAAATTCAAGCAAAGAACTGAAAAGAGAGCAGCGCTCTGTACAAACCCAACCCTTCACTCTATCTATCGTGGGTGTTTTTACCCTTTCAGAAGGTTTTTCTGTTGTTACAAGTAACTTTTTCAGGCTGAAGTTGTCTGTGTTGCAAGAATTAAAAACTCGGTTCATTTGAATAGATCACGTTTGCACAACAGTTGTCGAAAGGAATCTGCCTGTCTACCCAGTTTGGGTCTAGGGGCATCGCAATAAAATGGGGGAGAATATTGATAACTGAATAGCGGCGGTATTTAAGGATTGGGGCTGTTTGTGGTGGGGTTTTGTAGAAGGTGGGTGATGTGAACTGAGATTTTGGCCTAGTGACTGTATATTCTGGATTTTGTTATCGCTGGTGAGAATTTAAGATCTACAGCATCGTAAGGCTCCTAGTCCTTCCATGCACCAGCTCATGCTTGGTTTTCATTAGCCCTTTTCTGTTAGCTGAAGGTTTTAGCCAACTACTCCTTTGGTTTTTGGGCTTTTTTCTGAGTTTTGTTTTGCATTTTTGAAGGTTGCAGCCCTTTTCCACAAGTTTGAGTGGTGATTATACTTAGAGAAGGGAAAAGAAATTACACTTTTCTTTTTTTCTGGTTTACCTTCCATTTAGAGGCGCTGGTGAAAGCGCTGGCGTTTTGATTTTTCTGTATGCTTGACCTGGATATTATTGCAGTTTTTCCTGTTAAATGGGATGCTGTACTTACAGTAAAAAGGTTTCAGCAGCAGAGGAGTTGGGTGTAACAGCAGGATGACTAGCTGAGCAATGCCTTTTGCTCCCTGCCGAGCTATTCTGAATTACGCTGGGCAAACCGCGCACAGTCGGGCTGTACCAAGCCTGAGCTAATTTTAACATTTTTCTCTCTAAGACTATAACTGGCTTTGCCTAGGATTAAAAGCAGAATATTAAAAATGTTACTGTATAGCATGTTCCAGCACTTCTAACTGGGCTGAAATGAGGAAGCCCAGTAGATCTCCCCAGAGGCCCGTTCTTGGCAGATTTCCACTCCAGAGAGGTTTGGACTTGAATACGGACGTCTGGAGGCTTTAATTGAGTTAGTGCATTTTCTCGGGTTCCTTACTCCCTAGCTTCTATCACTTCAGCCTTAGTTGAGCATAGTCATGCCGAACAGCAGTGTTTGCCTAATTGCTGTGCCCGTGTGTGTGTGCACCACGTCAACCGTTAGGAAGAATGGCACATAATGTGTTTGCTGTTGGTCAAATTAATTCATCGATTAAAAAAATCATCTGCACTGCAGGGGCGGGTGGGGAAAAAAGGGCAAAACCTGCCTTTCCTAAATAAATCTCGCTGTTTCCTCTCTCTCCTCCACACGAATAGTACTTGAAGAAATGCAGAGCGCTTTTAACCACAGCTGCTAAGCGAGGGTAGTGCCTACGCGGGGGTGTATTACCTGCCTGTGAAGCGTAACAAGTTACGGAAGGCAGGGCCATTACTTGCAATAGGGAATTAACTCCTACAGATGTGTTTACAGTCTCGCCGAGTCAAGTCTCCTTATTTCATGCCCTGCTTAACAAGTGTGTTTCACCTTGAATTGTCCAGCTTTTATTTCATTGCTGTGTTCCCGTTTGCAGGCTGAAGCAAGACTCGCAGCAAAGCGAGCGGCGCGGGCAGAGGCACGGGAGATCCGAATGAAAGAACTGGAGAGGCAGCAGAAAGAGGTACGGTCAAGGCTTTGGGGGGGTGTTTTGATCAGCTGCTTTCCTGAATATCTGATCATCTTCTCTCCTGAATCCCGAGATCCTGGAACAAAGGGTTAATCTATATTTTGTTGAAACATTAATAGCCTTCATGGAGCTAATGTTGATCATGGAACAGCAAATAAAATAGCCTGGAAAAAATAGGAATTGTGGCAAGAGTTTTATCTTGGTGAAACCAGTATAATTATTCGCAGAAAATACTGATGATTAGTTAGTAATCGTTGTTTAATACTAAACTTGGAAGTATGCAGCTTGTTTGTGTGTGCATTGGGAGGGGTGGGGGTGGATTCTTATCACTTTGTTGGAAATCTAATGATTATGGAAGACTTGGCCCTTGTATAACTCTACTTACAAATTGTTTTGCTTTGTTGCTGTGAAGCTGGCATTGTCGTCTCCCCACTTTTGTACAAATGATGGTCTGCTGTTGGCAGAAGTAGTACTGGAAAGTGAACTTGGCAAAACATTACCTTCTCCAAAGTGTTTGGATTAAGTTCCTGGGGTCATCTCTCCCAAATTCTGGAAGAGCTAGTTGTTTTATACCATCAGCAAAGTTCCTGTGCCTCTGCATGGCAGCATGTGGGAGATTCTGGGCTTCCAGTGTAGGAATGACCTTAAAGACCAAAAAGGCTTGTTCTGCTCCTGCTGCGTTTGACAAGTAAGAGCTGTACTAAATGTCCCTCCAATCCAAGAAACTGAGAGCAGCATCTGTTTTGAAGCTCTAGAAGCTAAACTAGCGCTATTAGAATGGGGCTGCAAGCATGGGTTGGCACGGGTGGACCAGAAGGGTTTAAAACTTGTATTGTTGATGTGCGTTTAATGAAACAGCAGAGTACGCATAACAGGGCCAACAGTGATCGTAATTTAATTTTTTTTTCAAATAGATTTCAAAAAAAAAGGACAGGGAAGTAGTAAGAAGTTTGGGGGCAAGGTGTGGGAATATGTAGTAAGAATAAATGTACATCTGTGCTTTGGGGTCCAGAGCAGGATTCAGTTTAGCTTTTAAATGGTGACTTGGGATGCGATAACAGACTAGTGTCGGTGCAGGCTGCAGTAATCAGCCTGCAAAAGGAGGACCTGGGCAGTTTGCCCAAGCTCATCTTTGTGCTGGAGCGTCTCATCTAGCTGAGGCATGTCTGGATGTGTCTTAGCACCCTGTAACCACAGCAGGGTTAGAGGTACCTGCAAACACATCAGGAGTAAGAGCTGTGGGCGGAGCGTTGCTGTAAGCGCAGTGCTTGTGGAAGAGAGGAGCCTTTTTTTGCTACGATTGCTGCTTTTTGAAGGATGTTTCTTGCAACCTGGACCACAGTCAGAAGGCCTGGACTGCAGATACACAGTGGTACTGTCAAGCTACCTCCTGTGCCTACAGCCCGAGTGATGGGACTTGCCGAGCAGCCTTTGGATGATCTGTGGTAAACAATCACTGGGTGTTTTGTTTGGGCAGCGAAGCAAATGTGGGCGTCACGGCAGCTGACAGTGTTGCTACCATCTAATTTGCAGGTAACCTTAATGGAGCTGATGACCTCTTTAAAGATTAAAAGCTGATGCTGCAAGGGGTGTCCTAGTAAATTGAAATTTTGATGTGAAAACTAAAGCTTGTGTGCATACTCCTGCAGTTAATAACTGAAGGGCTCGTGGTCTGAAAATCTGTGGAAACTTCTTTGTAATAGATAGAAATTGGATAATACAGGATGTCGCTCTGAAATACCAGATTCAGTGAAAGCTAAGCCAGATATCCACTACAATCTATTTTGTAATTCACTGGCAGAAGTGACGTAATGTGAATACACATTTATTTAATATCGTGCAAGCTTGGATATTCTGTAACTTTTTCAAATAGCTCACTCTCAGTCCCCAGACACAAGGTAGAGCTAGTAAGGATGGCTGCAGGAAGTTTTTCATTGCCACAAGTATCTTGCAGATATAATAAAAGAGAATATAAATATAGAAAATCCCAAGCAGCAATCAACACAAGAGATTTGGCACCTACCCCTTTCTTGGAGGAGAACGTACTGTGCTACTGCTGTCTGTACAGCTTGTTGTCTGCCATCCTCGTTTTCCTTCACAAACTTTTCAGAAATAAATAGCACATTCCCACTACTGCCATGTTGAATAACCAGAACTTAAAGCACTTGCTTTACTACTTCAGAAGGCTTTTTTAGAGCCAGTTATGGGAGTTAAAAAGCAATAAATAAATCTATTGCATGTGTGTGTACTTGTTCATACTTAAACCAGCGTACATGCCCTGACAGGCTTCTTGTGGAGCATGGATTACTTAGGAATATATTTAGATTCTTGGTCTGGGTTAAAAGTTTCCAGATGCTACCATTACAAGCTATAACCATGGCAGTATAGCTCTCGTTGGCAGTCAAGTAGGGTGTTTTAATGATTTGGATTTGGACGGGAAATTGGCTCCTCTCCTGCCCACTATCTAGTATTAATGACATTTCTTCATCTTGTGCTTCGTTTTCCTAATTTTAAAATAATTGGGCAACTTTTGCATCATGAGTCTACATATATGATTTAACTTAGCTAATGTTCTGCTTGCCATTACAAAAGAAATATCAATGCAAAAGCACCAGGTATCTGAGATTTTTGTTCTCTTATGAACGTTTCTGTAGGTAGAATGAGCAGCAGCTTCATTAGGAAGCTATTAAAATGCCCTGCGCTGGTTCTGTTGGCTAGCCACACGTGGAGAGTGCACCAAACATTAGCCAAAACCATGTAGTAAAGCTCATAGGTAAATGGTAAAGACTACACGATATTATACTGAGCTCTTCTTTTGGCAGAAATGATTTCATGTAAAACACATAATTGACATCAGAAATTGCTGCATAGTCTATTCTTTTGAAAACTCAAAATTGTATGCATCATCAGCCACACTATTGATAAGCTTCTTTCCTTTCGAAAGAAACGCACGATGAGAAGCTCGTGGCAGACATCCTAAAGCTTGGTTTTAGATGATGGTGAGCACACTTGCCGCAGATGTGGGCTCAGACTGCCGTGCCTCTTGCCAGTCGTCGCTGCTGTTCGTCTCGTGGTTTGTGTGCTCGGAGGGATAGCTTTAGTAAACTTGGTTTGAAATAGAAGGCGACTCTAAGAATTCTTCTGGAAACTCAACGTGCAGCGACATACTGCTGTAGTAGAGAGATACCATAGAGCAATGTGGTAGAACAATAGTTGGAGAAATTATATAGCAGAAATAGATGGGCTTTTGGAAGAAAACACTGAATTGTAGTGTGAGATGGGGGAAAGTTACTGTGGAAGGCTACTGCCGTTCGCTGTGGTGGGGCAGGATTGCAGGCGTGTTCCAGTATCATCTCATCACCTGGCATCATCTCATGCCAGGCAGCAGAAAGACGGATAAGCGTGCCAGTGTTTTGGGGGCTGGGTTGGTTGGTTGATTTTTTTATTTCTAGGGAGAGGAAGGTAAGGAGGAGAGCAGGAGTACAAGTTTAGTAGGAAAGTATAAACTAGGTAAATGAAAAGTGTTTTCTGAAGCTGAAGAAAGAAAATGAGCCCAAGAACCATGATCTGCTATTTGCTGATTTATGAAGATAAGGGTAATGATCACTCTTGAATCACATACGCGTGTATATATTTAGTATATGTATATATATATATATTTAGTGTGTGTATATATTTAGTAGAGAATGGGTCATGAGGCTTTAAGAAGGGCACCGATCTACTAAACATAACTGCTTCTGTGCTGCTTTGTTGCTGTTACCCACCAAAGATGTAAATAATTAATCTGGAGGTCAGGGTAGGTTTGCTGGTGTGCTTCCGTGCGTAGTAAGTCAGTACAGGAGAGTGCTCACGTGAGGCAATGCCAATGCGTGTTCTAAGCTGAAAGGACAACTACAATAGATGGTACTTGCTCCCTGGCCATACCGCTGGTACCCACCCAGCTGGTGGGAGTCGGAGCAGTGATGGATCCTGTGGTTTTTACCATACCATGCTGCCGTGGTCTTTAAACATTTGGTTTGCAGTTGCAGAGCCTAAGGCCAGTTCGTTTGGCTCGTCCTGTAGAGTTGTGTTTGATACTGAGACAGATGCTTGTGTGCATTCAGATATTTATTTTTAATTCGCACAGAAGAGCAAGCCAGGAGTTGTCGACTCAGTTTTTCTGAGTAACAGATTGTTAATTCTCATGGGGCTACCAGGTAAAATGAAGAGAAGAATTTTTTTGTGTTTTTTTTTTTCTTAGAAGCTTGGCAGAAGATATATTAAAGCCTTTTTTTTTTTTTTCCAAGAAATATTTAACAGCAATGTTTCAAGACACGTAAAAGCTGCAGAATTAGGGCTAATTGTAGAGAATGTTTTATGTAGGAGTACATTCTGTGTGTTCTGCTGGCAAGGCTTTAAATGTCTCTTTGAGAACTGACACTTGGAGACCACAATTTAAGCTGATATTAGTGCCTGAAGTGAAAAGAGAATGATCTCCTCCCACTCCTTAATCTGCAGGATAAGATTCTTCCTTGCCAGTTCACACAGTATATGAGCCTGTACTTCTACTTCAAGGCAAATGCCTTGTGCTTCTCTCCTAGCTTCATTTTCAGCTCTCCCTTTAAGGGCACGGCACAAAACTTGCCTTTGGTATTTTGTAAATTCGTTCTTTACCAGCACAATCATTTGCACGTACTTTTCCTCCTTTGGATTCATATTTCTTTGGAATAAAATATGTTACCAGTACTTTCTGTCATGGGTTTCTTTTTTTCCATGTCAGTTCCTTGAGCATGTAGTAAATTTAGTAAGCATACTAAAGCCAAGTTAATGTGGGCAGAAGACTTGCAAACGCTTGATCTGCTCACCCATCCTGTTGACCGTGACTTAGGCCCCTTTTTCCTTTGCTAGGATTTGGTGCCTGCAAGTCTGAAGTGAGTTGGTGGGTCCCATGGCACAGCTGGCATTTGGGATTGTTTGAAGCCGTTTAAAATCCCAGGCAGTGGAGGAGAAAGTAGGGAAAAGCAGAATTCTCGTGGCTTGAATGGGAGGGGAGAGACTGACTATGGAACTTGACGCTTACATATGCAGGGAAGAAATTAAGGAGGTTTGTAATGGTTTATCTGTTGTCTTTCTAATACAACCAGTGTGAAGATGCACAGGCAAATCTGGAGAGGGACAATGTTGAAGGTGTTTTTAGTAGACCCTGGATTTCTGCCTTCTGCTGCCATCTAACCATGCTTTGCTGGCTGGTTCTGTCCCATTCTAAAATCCCGTTCAAAAACATTATTTTTGTGGGAAACCTCATGTGTTGAGGAAACCAGGAAAGCAGTCTGCCAGTAATACTGTGGACAAAACACTGATTTTTTGGGTGTGTGGTGTTTTGGGTTTTTTTGTCATACCATGATACAGGAAAGTGCTGTTTAAGGCATTTGGCTGCTTAGACGTCTATTGACTCTGTTAAGCTCTTCGTGGGCGACATACCTGCAGTAGAGATGATTGTTTAAAAGTGTTTGTTCTCTCCTGTAACATCCTAAGGAGGACAGTACACTGATGAGAGATCAGTCACTTTGGAGTGGAGCTGTTGCAATGCCTGTTGGCTAATGGATGACCAAAAAATGTCAGGATTTATAAGACACTGGAACAGTTATAATTATGCACTTGGCTTTGTCCCTGTGCCCTCTGTGGTGTCTGGCCCTGAACAAGGGCCTCGTTGTTATCTTACCCATTGGCAACCTGGCTCCTGGACACAGGGCTTCTCCTTCGTCTTGCTTTGCACGCAACGGGAGTGCCTGCTATGCCAAGCCTGAAGCATTGGGGTTTGAAAAATAAGACTTCCACGGTGTTGCCTTGAAGCGTGGGTGAAATAATGGAAGTGAAAAGTTAAAGCATAAAGGTTAAACGGCTACGTGGTAGCAATTACTACATCTGAACGGATGGTGTTTGGCTTCTGTGTATGGATGAAAGACACTCTGAGTGTGCAACAGAGAAGCAAAAGATGGGAGTCGGTATGCAGTCTTGGGAACTGTGGGGGGGTTCAGTTCATTTTCCTCTTCAGGGTTTTCTTAGTAAAAGGTAAGCGAGGTGATTAATTGTGTGGGAATGTTAGTTTTAAATGTGGGTCCCAATTATCCCCCCTGCACTTGTAGGAATAGGAATGAATGCTTCTGAGGTACTAAGCTGGGTTCTGCCGTTGTCCTTCACGATCACGAAGGGGAACCTGATCAGAGGAGGGCAGGGATTGAAAGAAGTACCTTCTCCTTCCCAGCATTGGGATCTGGGTTCACCCAAGGTGGCCCAGAAGAGCAGTGGATGGCAGGGATCCCCTGAATATTCCAGAATACGGGAGACTGACTACCCTGCTGACGAGCTGCAGGATTGGAGTCGGAGCGAGAAACGGTTCCTCCCGGGTTCTACTCATAGAGCAGAGGGCTGGTCCTGGTGTTTTATTCAGCATCAGTGCTTACCTAGGAAAAGAAGCAGTAAGGCAGCTGAGGGCTTTCGGACCAGAGCCGTGATACGTTTCCTACAGATACAAAGCTAGGCGTTCAGCAGAGAAGTGGGGAGAACGAAGCTGCAATTTCCTTCTGGGTTTGTGTAGCCAGTTAGGTCTTTTTGAACAAGAAGGGTTTCTTGCTTTAGAAGTGCTAGGAGAGATGCAAGAAAAAACATAATTTCTATTTTCATATGGATTTACAAAGCTGATCAAGGGCAGTTCTCCACTTAAGCAAAATTCAGATGTGTTAGGGTGGATGTGATGCTTTTGTGTATTATTAAAATGGTTCGAGACTGTGGAACAACTTTGTAGAGTCAGCAGTGCATTTATCAGAGCCTGCAAATGGTGCGAGGCTCCGTGGAAACGTTAAAAATTGAAAAGCAACCTGTAGAGATCCATCCTCCAGTGCTGGCAATAAACATGCAAGAAATTTTCAGAGAGTTTTTAACAAGCTGACACGGTGCCGTACACAGGTGAAAGATGTACAGCGTTGATGCTTTTGTAACTATGCCATCAGTTAAGGACAAAATTTGTCCTTAAAAAACCAGTTTTTCCGTAGTGAATGCCGTTTGCTTTTGTTGTGATGGTAGATGCTGTCATCCCAGGTGAATATTTGGGCATCTGTTACACTGAAGGAGGGAGGCTGGAAAAGTGAGATGTCCTAGCTCCCAGCTGGGTTAGGCTCTGGTCCGGTGCGGAGCCTAGGGAGCACATGTCGCGTGTGCCCCCAGGAGCCCAGCGGATATGGAAGGAGTTGTTTTAGCTGGAGGAGGCCGAGAATGTCATTGCTGCCTTCATTCTACTGAACTCTACAGGGCTTCCATGTGCCCGTTGTATTCGTGTCTTGCTGTATATTCTGTATAAATGATTTTTTTTTTTCTTTTCCCTTTACAATGAGCTGTGGAACGTTGCATTGCTATTGATTCATTCACGCTAGCTTTTGTTTCTTTGTTTCTTTCCCTTTTCCCCTAGATCTATCAAGTTCAGAAGGTAGGGCTTGCTCTCTTTCATTCTTGTTTGCATGTGTTGCCACGTTATGAGCCTTGCTAGCATTTCAGAAAAACCTCTGCAGAATGGAAGATCCACAGCAGGCTTTGTATTTCCATGCAATTCCCCCCTTCCCTCCCATATTCTTATGGGATGGATAATAAAGGGGAGTGGGGGAAGATGACCCATGTAAAATGTGCCTGGTCAGGCAGTTAATATAATTTTTTTCTACAGACTGTTTGGCAAAGAATAAGCAATAAGCAGAAGAGTAATTTGGCAAACCAGCCATCGTAAGAGGGTATGGTGGCTCCGTGTTTCACCAAGAACTACATAGACATCGGTGTGTTGAAAGGCCAAGAGTATCAGTGAAAATATTTCAGGCTGGGCAAGCATTTAACAGGTGCCAGCAGGAAGAATGACGTACCGATGACTTTGCCGAAAATCACTGAAGTAAATCAGGGATGCTGTGTTTGAATTTATAATCTTTTGGTAAATAAACTGTGTGGCCTTTCTTCCAATGTGACCTGAGCGTTAGAAATGCTTTTATATTAATCCTCTCTCACCTCAGTTTAAAGTCATGATCTCTTCCCTACTCCCAATTTCCTTTTCATAGTTCCAAATGACGGCACAGATGACAATAAGAATAATAATAGCTGTAACTGAGGTCACTTGCTACGTAACAGCAGAGAGTTCTGGGTTTTGTGTTACGAAGTTTGGCTGTTCTATACTTCTAGCATGTGAACTGTGAGATACCTAGAAAGAGAAATAGCTCCAGAGAGATTTTGCAGGGAGGGAGAAAGCATGTATTTCTTTGAGCCTGCCATTTGCTACCTTATTGAATATTATTATTTTTTTTTTTCCCCGAGATATTTTTATTGCTTGCTGAATGATGAATGTCTCCTAAAACCACAGCCTGTTTGTTTTTATTCTGGCACTCCTCCAGCTGCCTTAACTGCATGTTTCACTCGCTTGACCTAGCAGTGTGCGTGCTTCTTGGAAATGCTGTTCTCCTCTTTAAGTGCATATGTATGTGAAGATAGCTACTCAGATCATGTGCTCTGGTATTTAATCCTGACCCCATCAATTTGGCAACAAATATATCTTAACTCTTGTTTTTATTTGTGGAGTTGACTACGTACGGAGTGACTCAAGTTAACATCTGCCCGTGGATCAACAGGCTCGTTATCAATCTCCTTTATAAGAACTAATTTAATCTTCTGGTGCAAACACAGCCCCATGGGAGACAAGGAGGTTGTTTACTGTTGGTGTCCTGACATGGATGAGAAGATAAGTGGGTTAGCCTCACAACATCCTGTAGCGAGTTTGCAAGTCTAGCAGTTTTGCTGTCACTTAGCGAGCAAATCTGATCTGGAATTCTCTCTCAATGGTATTAACGTCATTCATTATTTAGTTGTAATATCACTTTTCAGGATAGAAGGGAACTTGAGTCTGGCCAAGGCCCGTAACTGAAACCCAGATGAATGGATAAGCACCATTTCTTCCTTTAAGCCATGTGGCCATTTAGACCAGGCCCCTTGCAGCAGAAGAGTCGGCGTAGAGAAAGAAATGGGGAGTGGCTGAGGGGGTAAAATACCCGAGACTTCAAATGCTGCCAGTTCAGCGCAGTGCGAGATGTGCCTTTTAAAAGATTATAAATTAAAAATAGTCTCAAGGCAATCGCATTCATTACCATTTTTCTTTTGGGGATATTAAGCATCTAGCTATGTAATTTTAAATGGTGGAGGAAAAGACTGTAAGTGGAACTTAACTTGTGACATAACAAGTCTTTTAAGGGGCTTTTCCTTATCTCCCTTTTGCAAAACTGAATTCAGAAGCCGATGTCAGAATGTAAGGAGAACGGAGGGCAGGAAAAGGAAGCAGCAACCTTACAAAAATTATTAGCATGTTTATGGATCCTTCCCGTGTATGAGAGAGGATTGTCCATTTTCCTGATGGTTTTTTTTTTAATTGATTTCTAGTGTTAGGAAATGTTACACATCTCTTGGGGGGGGAATTCTCCAATAAGGCTTTACCTGACCTGATTTACTACAAAGCATATAATCTGTAGGTTCTGATCATGTACACAATCCTGACCAGCTGGAGATGATAAAATTTTCAGCGGTCATTTTCAGGATCTGATGTACATAAAACTTAATTTTATACCAGGCTGTTGTATGTGTTTCTGCTTCTGCCTGGAAGTAACTAGTCTGAGCACTTGTGAGGAAGTGTGTAGTGCTTGAAGAAACGATGGTTCATGCCATGCACTCTAATTTCTTGTCGTTTATAGGAGCAATTTCACTTGTGTGCCATTTGGCTAAGCATTGTGTAGGGGTATTAGATGTATTTGAGCACACACTGAGATGC
>NW_009631685.1:46729-57821 GCF_000690535.1 Cariama cristata | reverse complement strand
AGCAGAGGGGAATACTTCCCTGTTCTCACAGGGATGTGGTTGAAGAGCTTGTTGAACTGTTGTCTCTTCTCCTTGTTCCAGACAGATGTTTGCATACTCTTTAAATCTGCAATGCCATGAGTTTATTTCCCGTTTTGAAATTACGGGCCGAAAAACTTATTTTCTAATATTTTTCTTATTTTACCTAATAAATGGGATTGCTTTTCCCAATTTGACCGCAAAACTGACAGCATTTAAAGGTCGTCGTACAGTTTGGGCTATCCAGGATGTGTAACTGAGCACCCCACTGCCTATTCTACTTCATAACAGACTTTCTTCTCTTCAGAGCTGTTAAGATGAACATGAAGATGACCTTAACATGAAAATGATCTTGTTATTTAATGAGGAAGAACTCTGAAGTGGGAATAAACTGATATAGTATCAAAGAACACGCAGCTGTTTGTTCTAGTTTGTTAATAAATAGTGAATGAGGTTTGATTTCAGTAAAGCTTTCGATACTGTCTCTCACCGTATCCTCCTGGCCAAAATGCCCAGCATAGAGCTGGATAAACACATGATGCGATATGGGTGAGCAATTGGCTGACGGGTTGGGCTCAAAGGGTTATAGCAAATGGGGTTACATTGGGCTGGTAACCGGTCACCGGTGGGGTTCTGCAGGGATCCATCTTAGGGCCAGTGCTCTTTAATGCCTTCATAAATGACTCCGATGCAGGACTCGAAGGAATACTGAGCACGTTTGCTGATGACACAAAATTGGGAGGAGCTGTTGACACCCTCAAAGGCAGAGGGGCCCTGCAGAGAGATCTAGACAAATTAGAGAGCTGGGCAATCACCAACCGTATGGCATTTAACAAGGGCAAGTGCTGGATTCTGCACCTGGGATGGGGCAACCCTGGATGTACATAGAGACTGGGGAATGAGAGGCTGGAGAGCAACCCCACGAAAAGGGGTCTGGGGGTTCTGGTTGACAGCAAATTGAACGTGAGTCAACAGTGTGCCCTGACAGCCAAGAGAGCCAACCCTTTCCTGGGGGGCATCAAGGACTGTCTTGCTGGCCGGTCGAGGGAGGGGATTGTCCTGCTCTACTCTGCACTAGTGCAGCCTCACCTCGAGTCCTGTGTGCGGTTTTGGGTGCCTCAATTTAAAAAGGACATAAAGCTACTAGAGGGTGTCCAAAGGAGGTCCATGAAGCTGGTGAAGGGTTTGTTCAGCCTGGAGAAGAGGAGAGTGAGGGGAGACCTCATCGCAGTCTACAGCTTCCTCACAAGGAGAAGCAGAGGGGCAGGTGCTGATCACTTCTCTCTGGTGACCGATGATAGGACCCGGGTGAATGGCATGAAGATATGCCAGGGGAGGTTTAGGTTGGATATTAGGAAAAGGTTCTTCACCCAGGGGGTGGTCGAGCACTGAAATAGGCTCCCCAGGGAAGTAGTTACGGCACCAAGCCTGACAGTATTCAAGAAGTATTTGGGCAATGCCCTCAGACACATGGTGTGAATTTTGGGGTTGTCCTGCACAGAGACAGGAGTTGGCCTCCTGTGGGTCCTTTCCAACTCAAGACATTCTATGATTTTAAGGGTGAAAGTAAAATTACATTAATACCATTGAGTGAGTGCTAAACGCAGAGCATAATACAGAACGGGTTTTTGATCATGACCTAAAGTTTTGATTGTTGATGCTTCTGCCTCATCAAGCCTGTAGGAAAGCTAGCAAGTTCATTTTTTTCCACAAATGCATGAACCTCAAAGGACAGAATCTGAATTTTTCTAAAATACATATTATGCTTCCTTAAGCAGGATTTCCATTTGCTGATTACTGTGCTTTAGGCCGGTGACTTTTTTTCTTCACACAGGAATGTTATGGTCGCCATTATAAATGCAAACTTCCTGAGACTAGATTTGAAGCGCGTATTTGGGGAGGAAGCAAAGTCCTGCTAAACTTGTGGGTCTTTGAAAAATTTGCTGTCTGGTGGAAATTCAAGTTCATTGGGAAGTTCCCAATGTTGTGCAAAGAAATTATGAACTGAGAAATCGTTCAGAAGAGACGGTCTACTAAGAAAATACATGACACTTGATGCTGAAACGCAGAGAGCTTTCCAGTCTTGCCTGCATTGGTGTGTCCTCCTCTATCCTTGTTGGTGATACCACTGCCAAGATGATTGAAGTATAGGCAAAAAGCCTTGTGCTCTGAAAAGGAGCTCTGGGAGTTCTGAATACAGCAAATGAGAATGCGCAGAGATTAGTTGTATTGTATTCCACTTGTCTTCCTGGTTTGACAAATCTACACGGTAAACATGATTTGACAGCATTTTTCATCCTGAAAGTGTTCTGCGTTCAGATCCCTTGTAATGAATCTTGACTTAAATGGGTCAGGAATTCAAGACTCATTACGCTCCTTGCTCCTGTCTGCGCAGTGCTATTTATTTATTTTTTTTTTTTGCCTGTCTGAGAAAGAAGCAGCTGTCGAGTACCCCGGCTGTACCCCAGACACCCCTTCCCCCTTGCCGGACAGCTTTTCTTGGGGGGCACTCGGCACGGCTTTTCCCTGGCACGTTTTTGTGTGTGTGGGGTGGGGGGGGCTGTGTGGCTTGGCCCAAACCTGGCAATGCATGTCTAAATGTTCTGTGTTTGCCTTTCTCATCTAAATTCTGGTTTTTTTCCCTTTTCTGTCTGTAGAAATATTATGGTCTGGATACTAAATGGGGAGACATCGAGCAATGGATGGTAGGCCTTGATCAACATAGCTAAACAACTTTTACGTGTTGAAGTTTTGCATAGTTCGTAGAGTTTGAAATCCCACAAAGTAGGTATCTTCATGTATTGGAAATGTGAATTCCACTCTTACCACAAGCATTCTTGCAGTCCGCATCAATACCTGAAACGTGGTTTTTGATCAGCTTAAAACTGGCAAGGGTTTGGTTAGAGTCATCTCTTTTTACAGACCTCTGTCTCTATCACTTGAAGCTTAGATTAGCACCCGTTAAAGCCATTTGTGGTACAAGGAATGTATGTACTTAATTCTGCTTCTTGTGGATTTTGTTACAATTTCAGCCTTCTCAAATCTGCCTTCAGGTAAATTTTGGGCGAGTTTTATCCATGCTTCTTCAGTTACCTTTGTACTTACTGGTCCAGGGATGCTCTTCAGATGCGTTATTACTGTTACTATGGCAACTGTTAAAGGTAACTACTGTTACCTTTTTCCGATAATGCAGTGTCCTGGATTTTACTATTTGCTAAGCCAGTGAAGTTGATACCGGATACGGACTTGGCCATTAGCAACATATAGCAACTGTTTTAACACCCATAATACAAGATGAAGTTGCTAAATGGCTGGAAGACATTGGCTTCGAATGCCTTTCAAACGTAAGTTTCTGAAATCACTTAGCAGTGATGCCGGATGAACACTGCTGTTTGTGGCCTTGCCCTACAAACTGAGTAGGGCACATTGAAAAAGGCAGAACTGAACAGCTGACTCCCAATATGGAAGATAACTTCTGAACCTCCCTGACTTCCTTGACCCTTGATAATTAATCGGCATAAATGCTGGTTTGTTCTATGCCTTCTTGAAAGCTTGCTGCCATACGGACCAGCCATCCATCAGGATGCTCCAGTCTCATGAATAAGCCATTAAATCTCTTCAAATCCTTGCTTGGTGAGCATTAACATCAGTTTGTTGAAACATAATACATCCTACGGCATTTCCAGCATGAACACTGCAGAAGGCAGTGGTGCTGTGTGTGGCAGAAGCTATAGGCAGAGCACGGATGCTTTTGACCTGGAAGAAGGGGACAGGCTATCCCCCTCTGGGATACTCGCTAGAGAGAGACCGTTGCTCTGCCATGTTATTTCAAATAGAAGATTTTTGACATATATTTTGAAGGATTGCAAACTGGAAAGCTTAATTACACAAGCAGTGTAAGTATACCGATTCCCAGATGCAGAGAGATGTACTTGAAACATTTTTTTTGAGGTAGAAATAAAGGTGTCACTGCCTACAATTTTCTGCAAAAGTAATAAAACTGTGTAGCAGAATGAAAAAAAAGTAATAAAACTGTGTGCCAGAATAAGACAGAGAAGAAGAAAGTTGGGGTCACAAATGAGGGGAAAAAGGCTGGGGTTTTGTGTGTTGTTTGGGTTTTTTGTGTTTGGTTTTTTTTTTTTCTGACTTGACAAGATGTCACCTTCCATTATTTGGTTTAACCTTACTGACTCCTAAGCATTGCTGAAATTCACTGTGTCTTTCTGAAAGTGCTCTGTTGGTGTATCTATCCTTTCAACACTTCACTCTGTTTTTTCTCTGCTGCCTTGGTAGGAAGACAGTGAGCGTTATTCCCGTAGAGCCCGAAGAAATGCCTCGGTTAGTATCTACTTTGGCTTTTTCTTTTTAGCTAGGCGTTTCAAATTAAGAAAACAGGCGTGTATAAGGCAGTGCCTTTTTAAAAGAAAAAAACCAAAGCAAGCTCCCCCCACCCCATGCAAGTGAAAACCCCAAAGCCACTTCCTGACTTCTCTGCCCTCTCCCCAGTCGCTCCGGGAGCTTTTGCAAATGTGCTAGAATAAAGGGGGGCAGGGGGTGGAAAGTGGGGAAATAGCCTGCTTGGAGTGTTTAATGTTCGTTTATTCAGACAGTGGGCCAAGAGGATAGAGCAGGGAACACCCGAGCAAGCTTGTCGTCCTGCAGTAAAATGCTTGACAGTGTTTTCTTGGGCAGCCTAATGATTTCATTTACTTTCCCCTTATAGTTTTAATGTTCTTAAAGACATTTATTTTGTATGTCTCTTCTTTCCTTCTGTCCCATCAAAGCCATCAGCATTTACCTCGCTTCCTGTTACTTGTGTTCTTTTCATTGTTTTCTTGTCTTTATACTTTCTTTTGATAGGCTTCGGATGAAGATGAGCGCATGTCAGTGGGTAGCCGTGGAAGCCTAAGGGTTGGTAAATCGTACAATTTCAGTGTGCATGTGTGTCTGTACCAATGTTGCTGTCCCCCTGGACCACCAGACCGGTTATAGTACTCTGATAATATCATCCTTCCAAGGTCTTGACATGTTCCATGTTCAAGGCATATGTTGGTTTTGGGGTGGGTTTTTTTGTTTGTGGTTTTTGTTTTTTTTTTTCCCCTCGAGTACATGGAGGTCAATAATTCTTTCAAGCAGGGGAATTGTCAGATTTGTATGCACTGTGCAAGAACACCAGCAGAGCAGGTGACTGTCTAGAAACTTTTCTGGTAAATGCTGTTCACTGCTACTCTTGCAGGAAGTATTTAGCTACATATACCAATGTTTTGGCTATTTCTTGTATGCACCTTGTTTCATTACTGATAACTGACAATTTGAGAAGAGGAAGTGCTAACTTAGTCCGTGATCGATATTTATTAGCTCCGGAAACTAAAAGCAAATTATCAATGGAAATAAGTCTTGAGCGCTTTGGAATTGCAGGTGAACACTTCCCTCAAAACTGCTTTAGAGATACTTGAAATTCCTCTGCAGACTTGAGTGTTGTGGAGGGAGGGAGTAGTAGAGACAGAGTACTGTAGTGCACCACTACTCGTCTGTAGGAAAAGTTCAAACAGTTTTTTTCCTCAAAATATCCATATGGTATTTTTCCAGATAATACAAACGTGTATAAATCTTAACTCCATTCTAGCATAGACATAATCAGCCCTTGTAACTGTGAAGACAATGTCAGCAATTTAGTAGTTGTGAATGGCTAAAGCTATTGTCTCAGCATGTGTTGATAGTCTTCAGAAGATGATCAGAACTCACTGCTTCAGAGACCTATGGAGAAGCATTCAGCTCACCACAAAACTGAAACCGTCCACAACAGCACGGTGGAGGAAGATCTCGACAGTCCTCAACGTGAATCAGCTGTGACTAGTTTTTGTTCTGGACTCATTGTGCCTAAAACTGTTGTGTTTGAGAACGATTTCTTCCTCTACTGGTGGTGTTCCTAATTTATCAGTAGCACTAGTTATGTGGGTTAAGCTGGATGCTCAGTTCTATTTTTATAGAACAAGCAAGACCTATATCATTCATAGCAAGATGTTTGTTTGTAATCCTTGGTTTCTGGCTTCTATGGAGATTTCATGCCATAAATTTATTATTTTTTTTCTTCCTTTAAAAACTTGCTAATTATCTAGGCTAGAACTACCTTTAATTTTTATTTTTTTGCCTGACAAAGTATCCCCAAAAGAACAAGATTCAGTGTAACACCTCATATGCCTCTCAAAGTCTGGAAGATGGAACAAACCAAAAAAAATTAGTCCTGCAGAGCCTGCTCAGTGATCCTAATAGAGTTCACTGTAAGATAGCACAAGATGTGCTTAAAAATGTTAAGTGTCACCTTGTTCCCTTCTTAGTGGAATCCTTACTGCTAGTTATGAAATGCTGTAAAAATCTTTACTCTTTAAGATTGCAAACTTATTTGAGTGCTTTTCAAAGCCAGAAGATGCCTTAAAGCTCCAAAGATTCAATGAAGAAAAGCTTATTGTCACAGCTGAACATGAAAACCGATGTTTATTTTACTTAGAGTTAAATTTGGACGTGGTCGTGAAAGTGTTTTTTGGAGGGAAAAAATCTCTAGATCAGTGGAAATCTCAATTCCTTCTACTGAGAAGACAGTGATGTTACAAATGGGTGGTTTAACCATGGCTCTAACTGTGTGTCCCTTGACGGGGCAAGAGGCAAGCACACTGGCACTGTTTTTGTAGCAGGAGCCGTGTACATCTGAGCCATCTTTTTCTTCATGGAAATCCACTACTCATTCCTTTTGATGCGTTTTTGTAGTACAATCCCATGTTTTATCGCTATATATTTAAGCAGCAGAAGCCTTGCATTCTGCTTCCCCACCATCCCTTCAGAAGAAGCTTTCCTGACCTTTTTTTTTCCTGGAGGAGCCAGTCTCGGGGCTGCCAACGTGCCTTTGGGCTGCGATAACCACTGCTGGTCTGGTGAACATCAGTCTCCAGCTGGGTCGTGGGATGGCCCATAAATACCTAACGCTTTTGCAAAGAATGTCCTTTTCTGATAGAAGGGTCTGGTTGGAACTTTTCACGCTGGTATTTCTAGTGATGTTGCACAGACTCCCCCCTGTCCTCCTGAAGTGGCATTCACTGAATATTCTTATGCAAGCTGATGCTTGGGCATGCACAGGAAAAGAGTTTTGACAGTTTCCTTGCCTGATCCAAGTGTCACTGGGAGTGTGGAAGAAAGTAAATGTTTGCTAGTCTGAACTGAAATTTACCCTTCGAGATCTTTTAGTTGATTTATTCACAATGAATTGATAGAGCATACGTTGATCGTTTTCCTAGTGTGGGTTTAGAGTAGATGCTTTTAATAGTTTGACCACATCTCTCTGGCTATTTGTGAAGGTTTGGCTCTTGCTGTGTGTGTTGTCAAAACAACGAAGTAAAAAAATAAATAAAAACCAACCAAAAAAAACCCCCCAAAACAATGTAAAAGATTACCTTAGAGGACTAGACTTCAATTTGGCTTCTGAGCTATTTTAGCATGAAGAAAGCACCAAAAACTATTGCCTTGTGTTCACAAAGGGTTTATAAAACTAGTCGGAGAATTCGAAATGCTATTCTTTCTTTTGGATATTTGAAGGCTCTCCTTCCATAGTTGCAGAATGCCGTTGTAATTGGTCTACAAGACTTCTGTTTTCTGAAAATTGGACTTGCATCTTTGGCGCTTGGGCTCGTTGCGCAGTGAGGGGCTGATGGTGGTAGGGGTTGCTTTCTGAAGCTATGCTTCTCTTCTGTACAGGAAGTTTTCAGTGAAATGAGCCAAGATCAGAAATTTCTTTTTCCCTAAAACTTTACCACCCTATTAATCTGTGTGGGTTTTACTCTGGATTTTCTCCTGGTATATTTTCTAAGTGGATGTCTGAACTGCAGGCACCGGAGATCTGCTGAGCTAGCTTTTGGAGAGCTGGCCTGGATGCTGCTGGCAGAGCAGCCATCAATATCAGCTGCAGAACCACCTGAGATGTTGCTTAGACCAGGCTAGCAAATTGATTTAAGCTCCACAGCTGTGACTATACTATAAACCCTGGCCTAGTGTGTTGATATAATGCTAGTTTAAGTATATCTCTGCCTCCTGCCAGCAGATCTTCAGCTGCGATGAAGGGGCATCTTTAATAGCTTTTCCGTGGCTCATCCTGAACCCATCAAAAGTGTCCTCTCTTGCTTCAGGAGTTCTGCAAGCTCGAGCCTTTATCACACAGTTTTTCCTGGGGAAGCTCAGTAACGTCATCCTGTTTGTTGAGACACTCGAGCCTTTCTTCAGTCCCTTTCCTACTGCAAGTGTCTTTGTTCTCCCACTTCTCAACTGGCTGTCTCTAATCTGAGACCATCCACCATGAAATATTGTTGTGCTACTATTAATCGCCCGTGATGAAGTTTGTGCATTTTCCTTGTTTTGTTAGCTTGACAAAGTTCCTGACTTGTGACCTTGTGCAAGAAGTTCTGCGTTATCAAAGTTCTTTAGTTGGGGTTTATATCTCTGTGCCCGTTTGTGGTTTTTTGTTGTTTTTGTTTGTTTGTTTAGGTTTTTTTGTTTGTTTGTTTGTTTTTTTGGGGGGGGTGATTCTTTTGATTGCCATAACTTACTTCCGTGTTTTCCTTTGTATTCTGATTTTTTTTTCTTTCCTCTCGTGCCTTTACAGTCTCATTTGGAATATGCCAGCACCTACCCAGTGGTGAGAATAGTCTGCAAGTTGCAGTGTGTGTTAAAAACTAATCATGAAGAGAAAACTAACATCAGTTGTGATAGCTGATCTGAGATGAGGGATGATCTAAAATGATCCTGAGGCAGTTTGTGGTCTGTGATGTAAAGATGCTACTTCCCTCGCCTACTACTCTGACGCAGTTCAGATGAAAAGCTCTGAGTGATTAGATAGATCTAAGCTAGGTCTAATTCAGTAGTTACCATAGGACAGAGCAGAATGTCTTTTATTTCCCCTAACAGACTTTCTCTGTTACAGTCTGTCCATCGTTTGACCAGGTATGTCTGGTTTTATTTCAGCCTAAATCTGGAAAGGAATAAAACTCTCTCAAACTTGCTCTGAATAGCTCTAGCAAAGGTGCCAGGACAAATACAGTGGCTACCAAAGCTGCAGCTTGTGTGTCGAGGTGTTCCCTTTGCTTTGGAGGATAAAGCCAAACTCTCTAGGTAATAATAAGATGAGAGCAAGTATTTGCATTGGACACATTGAGACAAAGCTGACTCTTGGAAGAACAGAAAGGGCACAGAAGGGAGAATGAGGATTGGGACTTTAAGCTCAGCTTAAATTTCCTCGTACTGTTAGCAGCGCTGTGTTGAAATAGAGGTGTCTCAGTTTCTGCAGCAAGCAAACTGTGGAGAGCAGTTTTTATAGACTCTCTAGCTTTTTCACCCTCCTTCATTCCCCGCACTATTTCAAATTAGGAATGCAATGGATCTATTTGTGAGTGACCTATATACAGAAATAGTTCGAACACATTTGGATTTTGCATGGATGTATTGATGTAGTAAGTATAGACAGCTGGTAGCTCTTTTAATTGACTTAACCCAGCAAGCGTGAATGATTTTAACTGTGGCTACTAAATTTAACAGCGCTATCATCGCTTTTAACAATATTCCTTAATAACTGGTCATTTGACTTTGAGATTTGATTTTTTTCATGTGTGCTTACTGAGCCGTGTTGTGTAGAGCTGCAGGAGAACTGGACTGATGGTTTTGCATGTTGGTATGCATGCCTGGCTATGGATGGGTGCGCATAAACTCACTGATCTTTTCATCCTGCATTCTTAATCTCACTGCAGGCTGGATTAGAGAATGAGAGGACCAAAAAGAAGAACTACTCCAAAGCAGTATGTATCTTGACTAACTCTCTCAGAGAGGTTTTTGCACACAAACCCGCTGTGATAGGACAAAGAATCTGTGCAAGTATGTTGGCTGTAAGAGCTCACCAGCCTAATGTCAAGGATACGGGGTGACTGTCGGGACATGTTGGGTCTGCGAGAGTACTGAGCATCACTTCATCTGCAAAATGTGGTATAATCCAGACGCTTAGTCAGTGTTGTACATAAAGAGCATCTTGAAAAACTCAAAACCTAATTTGAGCTTTAACACTACACAGAAATAGGTCATACTGATAGAATATACATGTAGTAAGGCTGCATCTTTTCATAAAGGTAGCTCTGCATAGTATCGATGCCTTACTAGCACCTGTACAAATAGAGCGCTACCTAGAGTCCCGCAAAGCCAGACCTGGGTGGAAGGTGAAGGATAACGTGCTTTCGCACAGTCAGGATTTTAGGTGAATCTCATGGGGAGCATTTTTTTTACACGAGAGAGGGCAAAGTGGTGTACTGCTGCTGCGGAGGGAAGGCTGCTCATCACAGAAAGAGGTTGCCAGGCTGGGTTGGGGTTCTTCAGTGCACTGAAAATCAGCAGAGAATTTTCTGAGAAGTGGAAGATGGATGTGGGATTGAGAAAGCCTGAAGGAGCAGCATTAACCACAGCCTAAGATAAAAAAATACTACAAGTATAAATGGACGTAATGGCAATGAGAAAGTTTTCTGTATCCGTTAAAAGGAAGAGGAAAATACAGAAAAGAACAGGGTCATTGCACATGAATGGAGAGCAAGTAAAATCTGAACATTTTAGCCTCCCCAGTATGCAATTTTATTTGTTCTAGTTTTCATGAAGGTTATGATCAGATGCTTAGCATGTTAACGTAGCATAAAACAAAGGTCAGTGAGGTCTGATAAAATTGACCCTGCTCTTCAGGAGTTATCTGGAGCATTTGCCTTCAAAACTGTGTGGTTTCTGGAGAAGATGGGTCATAGTGACAAGGGAAATGCCTTGAACTATGGGGCTTCAGTTTGAAATCTGAAAGATACAGGACAAATTAAACAAATAAGTTTAGAAGTACCTGAAATAGAAAGTGATAAACAGTTAACCTGGGTTTGTGGGAAATGAATCATGTCAATTCAACTTCATTTCCCTAAGCAGGGTAATTATTTAAGGGCATAAAGGAAAACCATTAGATGTGACTATAACTTGACTATAAGGCTCTTGGCCTGTCTATACGTGATATTAAGTGAAA
>NW_009631685.1:43774-46698 GCF_000690535.1 Cariama cristata | reverse complement strand
CAGCAGGATTTAGTTCTTGCAAAAGAACTAAAGAACTTTCCACATTTGGGAAAAATGAAATACGCTATGACAAAGTAAGGAATTCTGCATAGGAATGGTTCAGTTAATAATCTGAGGTTACATTTAGTCAGTATTACATTGGTGAAAAAAGGCAAACTTAATTCCTCAGGGTAGTAATGAAAGGGGCGGTGGAGGCGATGGGTCTGCAGCGGGAGCGTTGGCTTCAGTTGCTGAAGGTTCATTTTAACCATTCTTCAGGAAAGTGTTAGAGAAATTCAAGGAGCCTGAAAAAAGAACTAGTAAAAACTGGAAGAAAGCCAAACTGTGTGAGAAGACTATAGCAGTATTTCAAATCAATTCTTCTCGAAAAAAGAAACTGGATGTTGGCCCTCCATTTGTAGCGATAATACTGCATTTCAGTAGAGAATCTAAGCTTTTCCCAGAAGCTGCTTTACCAGCTTGGGTCTAAACCGGTTTCTGAGTTAATTTGTTTAATTTTTCATGGAAGCCACTGTATAATATACGATAAATATTTTGCCTGGAAATTGATTCAGATTGGGTTGAGTGGATTTTAATTTCAGGAATGCATTAAAACTTGGACTTCAAAACTTACTTTGAATAGAGATTCAAATTAAATTTCCACTAAAAAGCCCACTCCAAATACACAGAGTGCTTCCTCATTTTCGATGTTAAACCAGGCCTCGTTGTGAAGTGATGCCAGAGTAGTGAATTGCTTGAGAAATCTGAGCTTTTAATGGTATCGATTGAGGTGACTTTTGGGTCTAGCCTTTTTTCTTCACCATGATGTTTCCAGACTGAAAACTGCGTCGCAGCGATCGTTTTATTTTATTCCTGACCCTGCTGCCATGGGGACTCGAAGCATCTCGCTCTGCTTGAGGAACGCTCGTTCTGAGCCTCTTTGGTTTTTGTCCTTTGAGAGAAAACATCTTAATGACAACGAGGCAGGCTGTTGAGCATGATGGAGGACAGATGAACTGACCGAAATCTCTTGTTTAGTCTTTGGACTGCCGCACAAAATACTGGGCTGTGGCAGATGGTCATTGTCTGGGTTTAATTTTGATGTAATTGGGGAATGCTAAAAAGAAGAGATTTCCTACAGCATTGCCTGTTTACTAAACTGAATTTCTCAAATATGAACTTGGAATTCATTCTTTTGCTACCGTTTGCTGCTTTTTAATTGCTTAGGTACCAGAGGTGTAAGTAACTACAGTGATAAATTTTTCTTTTTGTAGTTTGAAGTGTCCCCTCTGTGTCCTGTGTTCCCTTTGCAGAGTGTTTGAACAGAGACAGGTGCTATAGTGCAGTCGTAACAGGGGAAGCAAAAGTGTTTCTTAACAAGAAAAAAAAGGGGTCAAAAAAGGCAAGCAGGAGTATCCTTGACATTTTTGGCTGGCATATGGATACTGACAGACACACAAATGTTCTTGTCCTCATGTTTGAAATCAGGACCTAATCCTGCACTTCTGTTCCTGACGTATCTTTGAAAAGTTCTGTCTCTGCCTTTGCTTTTCGTAAGTGATGACTTGTGCTAAAAATTCCCTTTTGGGTCTACGTCAATTTTTTTTCTCTCTCTCCTTTTTTTTTTTTTCCCCCTTTCTTTTTTCTTTCCTTCCATAACAGACCAATGGTTATGAGGAAGACATGTACGGATCATCCCAGAGTAGAAAATCTAGCAGGGTTAGTAGATGATTTATATTGCTATAAAATCTATTGTTCTATTTAATGGGATTAAAGCTAATTAGCAAATTCTTTTCTGTGGTAAAGCAGGTTTTTCCTGTCTTGCACGTTGTGGGTTTTGCAGTTTGTCAGAGGAGGAGGTGCAGCAATCAGCTGCCAAAAAAAAAAAAAATAAATTAGGCCATGAGTGGGAAGGGAAGTCTCCAAATTTGGTAGGAGTAGAACTTGGAAACCAGAACTGTTTAACTTGTAAACAAAATTGGGTAAAAGTTAAATTGTGACAAGTAATAGTTTGGCAGCACCTGGCATGGAGGATTTCCATGTGCTGGACAACACGACGATTGTTTTCCAACCTGTGCAACGTGTTCGTGTCATGCTGTAACACTGAAACTCCCGAACTTCACCTAGAATTCAGTCCGTGTCTTGAGACCTGCGTATGTAAAATGGACTTTAGATTTTGAATTTTCCCCGAATGTCTGTTGTTTATTTGAAGTTTGCTTAACTAAATGCATCTTTTTTCCCTTATAAGCTGTATCCTAGGGTTTCTGGAAACTTCCACAGAGGTGAAGAGCCAGTGCGAGTGTTACTACTTAGCTACTTACCATTGTTGTACTTTTATTTCTAGAAAAGTTCTGATCAAAAAAAGCTTAATTACTAACTCCATTCTATGTATGTGGGTCACAATGTTCCCTTCTGTTCCAGCGCAAGTGTTTTGTGTCAATTATAGGAATTTATAGTCCTGCTTTGTTAAATATTGGGGTTTGTGCAAATTATTTAAAGGTATTGTCTCAAGCAGAGCCTCTGGAGGGTAGGGAGGGGAATTGTTTGGAATTTTTTTTCCTTGCTTTTATTTTAACAAAGGCAGACAAAAGCTCAGAGCCTGTTGATCTTCAGGCTATCAAGACTTCTAAAGAAATTTAGTGCTATGCAGACTAAAACTCTATGTTTAGGGGAAAAATAAACTACTTTTAAGACTCCATTTAGCTAAGTGTTTGAATCATACATGCTAAACATGGGACAGACTTCAGTGAGTTACTTTGTGAGCATGAAGCTAAGCAGGTACTTGGATAAATAGAGAAATGGGACCTTATATTTCATGTCCATTTTGAATCGTTGCTTCCATATGTTTTTATGCATTCAGCTTGTATATGTGGATAAGAGAAAATGAAATACTGTTGCTTAAACTGTTAAGAAAACAGTATGTCCTGTTGTTGGCACTCTTGCTG
>NW_009631685.1:36624-43743 GCF_000690535.1 Cariama cristata | reverse complement strand
AGTTCAAGGAACTTTATTATGTAGTGCTTCTGACAAATGATGTTCTTGTTCTTTAATGACATACTCCAGAGCTCTAAGGACTGCAGGAAGAGCAAAATAGCTGTAAGAAAGTAATCCAGGGAAAATAAGTTGTTTTGTTTCCATTTAAATAATTTAAAATCATCTTGGTGTTAGGGCTTGTAGCATGGAAGTTTAGTGTATGTACAGCATAATTCTGGCAACATCGTTCCTTGCTATTTTCATTACGAAGTGTAATTCGGATTAATCATTACGTAGAAAGGGGAGGAAAGTTTGGGAGTAACTTAGAATAGCTGAGACTCCAAAAGCAGATGATGCCGGTCTGGCTGGCATTTGCCTTTAGGCAACTCCCTCCAAAAACCCCAAACCCTAACCGTAAAGATTGTCAAAGTGACAACGAAAAACTGAGAAGAGGCAGACTTCTTCAGATCAGGAAGGAAGTGACAAGTCCGCTGATAATAGCTGTTTCCAAAATAGGTGTCCAATTTTAAGTCACAAAATGAGCGATGTCCGCATGGAGATCAGCTTTTGTACACTGTACTGGCAATATCGCAGGTTGATTCCTTAAAAATTAATAATGCCATGTGCCTAGGTAGTCCACGTGCAGATTCCAAGCTCTCTAGGTGGGAATGAAAGTGATTTCGTTAATTTCAATTCAGTGTGTTCCAATTCCTTTTCAATGAAAGTCTTATTTTACAGGCATTCAGGAAGAATGAGGCAGAAAGAGATCTAAATTTTTGAGGTTGGAAAATGATTTATCCCCAGTATACACCTGTGGGTGTTGTGTCTTATCCACAGATCTGTTTGCCTGCAGTGACAGAAGTCCAGTGTCAAGAACAAGTTCCTCTGCTTTGTCACAGATAACTCCATTTACAAATGAGGGGACAGCACCTTCATAGTTTATAGTGAGGATGCAAGCATTAGTTAGGGCTTGTGAGAAAGCTGAGTAATTGCTGACTACTGAAAGCAGAGTATCTTGGTTGTCTAGACCCCCGTAAGAAATGACCGGAGAAGTACGATGTTAGAGAATGGCTGCCAAAGGAGAGCTCAGGAGCATAGCAAAGAAGGAAGAGGTGAGGAACTCTTTCAGAACGACCATTCCCACCGGCGTGCACGCACCCATGGGAAAACAAGGAATCTAAACAGTGCCTGGGAGGCTTTGAAAATACTTTTGCAACTCGTGTATTATTGCAGGGCTAGTTACAGAAGAATGAGCGAGCAGAGAAGTCATTTCACGAGGGTGGGGATGCGAGGAGGTAGGGTTTCCTTCCCTGGCCGCTGACTGCGGCAGCCTGTGCTCGCTCCTAAGCGCGCCTTCCTGCTCGGGCTTTGTATACCCTGCCCGCTGGGCTCAGGGCTCCATCCCTCCCTGGCACGGCAGAGTAACCATTGTATCCCATTTTAGATGTGCTTTTAGGCTGCCGTTTTTCTGAAAATAAGGAAAATGCAAAGTCTTCCTAGTATGCCTGTAGTTTCTTGATTCCTTTGGCTCTGTAAGGTGTGTAATGTCTTATATATGGATTTCCAATCTGCATTGAAAAGACCTCAATTTGCAAATTTAATATTCCTGCATGTTAAAAACAGCTATTTATAACAACTTAAGTTGCTCATAATGTATTGTTGCATGCTCTATTTAGGCATGCAACGTATCTACAGGTGCTTCTAAAGCTTTTGGGAAGCCAAAATACCCAGTTCTACTCCATATTACAGATATCCTACTGCTGGTATTTAATATCCGACTTCTGGTATTTAAGTTGGAGTTGAATTAACATCTCCCACTTCAGGGACGCCAAACAGGTGCACCAAAAGTGCAAGGTTGGCTAGATGCTAGGTAGGAAGCTGCATAAAAGAAGGTGTTTAATATAGACAGAAAAGTTTTCTTTGCATTCAGCCTCGCAGTGGACAGTAAACCAAACAGGTATTTTATGCCTAAGATGCTGTAGGGATAGAGGAAAGGCCTTTTGTTTGTTTAAAAAATCTCTACCTTACAAATGGAACGAGCACACAATTTTCACACACCCTCATATCTTTAATGCAGTTTTCTTTTTATATCTGTGACCACTTTGACTCCTTGCAATTTGTAATCACCTAATTTAACTTTTTGCTTCCCATTTAAAGGAATTTGGAAAGTACTTCATGTTACGAAGCTGAGTTCTCAGGGTTTTTTTTTTGTTTGCTATTAATGCAGGCTTCGTACTACTCTGATCTGGGTCTTCACAACAGCAGCTATGCTTCCACATCTCAACCTTCTTCCCAAAATGGAAATTGGGTCTGTTGCCCTCTGGCTTTACCTGGCCTGGACTCGTTGTTCTCACTTCATTTGGATAATACAACCTCTTGTACTTAGGAATGAATTTGGACCAATTGTCAGGAGTCTCTAGCTCTTCTTGCTAAAAAACTTAAAACAGCCCAACCAAATAAAAACAAATTTAAAAATCTAAACCAAACCAAAAACCAGCCAACCAAAAAGCCAAAACCAAACCAGAACTTTTAAGGTTGGAATGAGTAATGGAAAGCTCGTTTAAAATGAGCGCAGTTAGTTTTCCTTTGCCGCTCCTCCCTTTCCTACACTTACTGTGTTTGCTTTTGGCCTCAATTGGTCTCGAAAAACAAGGGGGAAATGTTAATTAACTGAAGCTCTCTATTCTGTTAGAGGCAACTTCTCTGCTCACCGCGTCAGTCTAGCAAGTTTAAGAGAATCCAGCTTGCATAAAATGAAATTAAAAGCAAGTAATTCTCGGACTGCTAGAAGAAAATCACTGAAGCTTCAGAATTCCCCGGGAGGTTGGATTGTCCTGTGCGTGCAGACGGAGCTCAGCCAGTCTGGCACTAGCAAAGCCGAGCTCAAGCAGTGGTCCACAGCCTGGCCTGCCCGACGGGCAGGGGCAGAAGGACATCGCCTGGTGCTTTGGGGTGGCCGGCGATGGGGACACTGCGGGTGCGGAGAAGGGGGCTGACTTGCAGCAGGACGTTGTGCCTGCAAGCTGTGGGCTGGGGACCACTGCTGGAGCATCTCTTTGCACCTAATAATGCCAGATGCAGGATGTGCTCTCTGAAAGTTCTCAAAGTTAATTGCTGCATCTTGTGAATGATGGTTACTAACAGCAAAGTCATTTGTTTTATGGTGCTCTGACTTAAGTACTCATAATTTTGTCCTGAATTATTTGGGTTTTCTCTGCGTTTTTGCTTAATAATAACATACACAAGAGATGATCTTATAGCTGTGTGAAACACTTAAAAGGTGTCTCTTAAAACACTTCTGTCTTTGTATGTAGCTCTTTTTGGTTGAAGTGAGAAGAAATACCCTTTCTGGCCGCTATACACAAATGTGTGTGAGACAATAACAACTTAACAACCTAAAATTAAATTATGCAGTTTGGCTTTTGCGTACTGTCGTGTCCTCCCTTCCTGCAGGAAATGCATGTGTCTGCTTGGTATTCTTAATCTTTGTGAGCTGAGGTATAATGCTTTTTATGGTGCAAATGACTAATATTCTCTATACTGGGTTTCCTTCTGTTGTAGTTTAATAATCCTAATCTCTTATCAAGATGGTTAATTCTGCTGTAGGAGCCTTTTTTTTGGTTTTTCCATTTTCTATGCCAAAAAGTTTTGTGCTTGTCTTCCTCAGCCCTCCTTGCTGTACAGCGATGCCCTGCCAGCCAGAAGTTACAGGGTTTGTTGTACTAATGCTCTAAACACAAATACCGAAACCACTCACCTTCAGCCATGCATACGTTGTCTCTTACCTCTGTAGTTCCTGTTGAGTCCATTTATTTCACGCTCTGGTGTCTGATCCATCTGAATGCACGTCTGCGATGCTGTTTGTACAGACCTGGATTTGCTGATCCTTTTAGTCCTGTTGGAACTGCGCAACCACTGCTCGTGGGGTTGTGTGGCTGCCACAGGCTTCTCTCTGGATGGAGACGGTTGTCTTCATTTTGGTGTATTAGCTACGACGTGCAGGAGCAGGCCAGAGAGAGGCAACATCAATTCTTTCTGGTTGTGTAACAACTCACAAAAATCTGTTTAAAAATTTTTTGTAGCCAAATTCCACTGTTCTTGCTTAAAATGAGCTTCTCAGATATTTTTTGTGTGTGTGTTGAAGCTTAAAGGTAGAGTTTCCTACTCTACTGTGTTCCCTAAGCCATACATTTATGTGCTAAACTGGAGCCAGTCTTAAAATATGCATCTTCCTCCTCTTTTATTACTTTAGTAAACTGGCTAGTAAGCAAAGTTCATCAGGTGTGAGGTTTTTTCCCCATATTGCCAGCACCAGAAATGAAGGTTGAACAGATTTGAACAATTTAAGAATTGATGTAGCCGTTTTGTCGGTAGACAGTATAAACTGATGGTTGGGAGAACGGTTAGAAATGCATGACCCTGTCACGGAGTTGTGGGGGTTGTTGGGGGGTATGTGTCTCAGATTTTGCACGTGCCTTACGGCGTTTCCCAACTCACTGGCTTCAGGTTGTGTTAGATCTTCACTTGCATGTTGCTTGTGGTTGCATACAGGAGATGGCCCTGTCCTCACACACATTGCTCATCCCCTTACGTCCTTCGCGCTGCACCTTGTGAATTTGCAATTCTCCAGACTGAAACCAGAAACTAGGTCTGCCAGTCCTGTTCTGACTCTGTCTTTTAATTGTAGGCGTCTGTGTATGACGAGAGCGTTTACAGTGGGAGTCGTCGGTATAGTGCCTCTAGTTCTCGTGCTGTAAGATGTTTTCTGCATTTCCCTGTTGTCTTGTCTCTGTCCTGCCGTAACCTGTGTGTACCAGAACACAGCCTTTTCTAGGCTGAGGAACATTTAAGATGGACTGTGTGAGATTCATAGCATGCTGCTGGAGCCAAAAGTACAAGCACCGTTTACCTTGAGCTTCCATGAAATAACAAATAGTGATTTATCTGCTGTTGTAATGCCTGGCCTTGCACACACCGACAGAGCCTGGTGCTAGGCGCTCAACGCCCCTTCGGCAAGGGGAATTCAGCTCTGCCTTGCACTTGGTTTGCAGATAAAACACCTTGGAAAGGCTGTACATGAAGTCTCTGCCCTCACTGAGACTTAATTCTTCTTTTGAAAACTGAGAATAATACAGGTTTTAAAAAAAAAAAAAAAAATCACTTCCACGTTATCATTTATCTGCTGGCATGAACTAAGGGTTTTTTGTGAATGTATGGCTCACTTGGTTTTGTTTCTTGGATTTATATTCTGCAGTGAGGTCTTGGGCAACTTGTGACCATGTTTTCAAAATACACGCTCGTGTGAGTGGAGGGCTCTGTCATTTATGGGGGGCGACAATATGAGGAATGACGATATAAATTGTTTCCTTTCAAAAATGAGAGGCTGCAGGACACACTTTATGGGTTAGAAGGCAGAAAATGCCTTCACCTCAGATGGAGCCTCCGTGTCATGGTGGGCATTTGGGGCATTGGTTGTATCTGCCTCGGGGGAGAGAAAAAAAAGAGGAAAAAAAAAAAAAAGCCAGTCTCTCTTGTTTTTTTAAATTCTCTTCTGTGGGCCCACTGCTTGTTCTGCCTCTGATCTCCTTCACTGAATATCAAAAAAAATCAACCAACCAAAAAACCCCCAACAAACAAAACCCCGCCACCTAAGATCATAACAGATAAAGCCTCAAGACAAAGCACTGATGTTAATTTAACCTTAAAAGTTACAATTTTATTAGCTTGGAGAAGGAAACACTTTCAAGAATTCTTACTAAGCACTTGTTAGTCTTTAAAGGGCTCTGCCACCTATTTGCAATCACACCGATTCACTTGTTGGGCTGTGCATCTCGCTGCTCCTGCTATAAAGTCTCAAATTACTTTTTGTTTCACAACTGTGCCTTTTTTTTTTTTTTTTTCCCATTTGGCTGCCTTGGAAAATTCATTGGTACTTACCCGTTTGGATTGTTGCGGCAGCCTGCAATTCAGTGAAATCGCCACTGAGACTGCGCTGAACAGGTTGCAGCCCTTCCCTTGTATGAGATACCTTCTTCTAAGTCTCTCAGAGGTCCCGATGATACACTTCTACTTTTGGGAGAAATCATTTACGGTGGGCTCTGAGCCCAAACGCTGTTTTCAAGCCTTTCAACCACTGTTAACAGCTTGAGCAGGGGAACACTGATTAAAACGCTGGTGCTCGTTCCCCTTCCTCCATCCCTATCCCACCCTGTGCCACAGGCATTTGGAAGCTTGTGTATAACCCAGACTTTCCAGGTCCTGTTGCAGCCTAACAAGAGAGTTGAAGTACGAGGGGGTTTTCCCTCAAAGGGAATGGCCTTGTCACAATTCCCAGGTTATCTGTGGTTATTTTAATGTCTCTGAACCTCGTAGCACTTTGAACATGTAGAGGGTGTGCCATTTGGGTAGTTGTCCCCCAAGAATGTTTTTGGATGATCAGATGACAGGTGAATGCAGGGGGTGAGGCTGAAACTGGCCTGGCTTGGTCTCAGCCAGCTGAACAAGAGGCACTTGCTTCCATATTCTGCCCTGCAATACACAAGGAGCAACTACGGAATAAATAGGTCCTGTGAAATATTAATATGGGACTCATCAGGAGCTAATACTTTTTCCCTGTCATGTGTTTCAAGTTTATTCTAAATCCTTGTTATGTTAACTGTAAAACACCAGCGATGGCGCAACGCTTCTCTGCTAGAACTACTTAATAAGAAAACAAAATCTAAATATTTACTTCAGTGCTTTTTTTTTTTTAATTTCGGAATTGAAGTGGCTGTGACTGCATACAGTTTACGACTGTTTTTAACACAGCTCTAAATTTTGCCTGTTCTCATCTCTGAAATGAAGCTTGGTAGTTCAGGTGCGTGAAGCCAGTGTCGCTTCATGTAAGACATCTGAGGACACGGCTTGGTCACATTCTGCCCTGCTTGAGGGGCTTGCTAAGGGCTACGTCCCTTGGAATGTAATGCTTTGTGGTTAGTAACTAAGCTTATGATTGTACTGTAGCTGAGGTTATTTCCAGCTTACCCTCTTACCGTTTATTAGTACTGTAAGCTGAATTTTCATTTAATACTGTCCTGCTTTGTTAGCGCGATTAACGATGCTGAAACAGTCCTCCAGTAGCTTGGTGAAGACCTGGCTGTC
>NW_009631685.1:36121-36428 GCF_000690535.1 Cariama cristata | reverse complement strand
CGGTTCCTCCTGCTTGTTCCTGTCCCTGAACTGCCTCTGCCCTTGTGTGGGTACAGACTGTGGCACGTGAAGTTTGATGGACTGACATGTCTCTTTACAAAGGCTGTGTTCACAGTTGCCTTGAGGTAGTAGCAATAGGAAAAATACCATGTACTGCCTTCAGGTCTGGGGTCCTCAGCACAAGAAGGACATGGACCTGTTGGAGCGAGTCCAGAGGAGGCCACGAAGATGATCCGAGGGCTGGAGCACCTCTGCTGTGAGGACAGGCTGAGAGAGTTGGGGTTGTTCAGCCTGGAGAAGAGAAGGC
>NW_009631685.1:32481-35869 GCF_000690535.1 Cariama cristata | reverse complement strand
CTGGTGGCAGGTTTCCCTGCCCCTTGCAGGGGGTTGGAACTGGATGGGCTTTGAGTTCCCTTCCAACCCAAACCATTCTGTGATTCTATGTTCAGTAAACTTCAAAAACTTCTTTAATTCCTCTCTGTTCTAAATGTATCAAAAACTCCCTTCTATATATGCCTATGTATCTTCCTATAAAATACATCCAAATACAAGACTGAGTGTGAAGCTGCTATTCTGAAATCTGTGCAGAGGGAATAATTCTAAAATGCATTTCCAGAATAAGTTTTAGTTCTGTTTCCCTGACACTTTAAACTTTCCTTTCCATTCTGTACTTCCACTGCGTTATAAGCTCTGGAAATAAACCAGTGTAGACACGTTCTTTGTGCTTGTCAGCAACAATTCAGCCCTGTCCTGCATCACTGCTCAGATGTTTGCTTTCAAGAAGGACTGAAATACTTTCTTTGGCAGGAGATGAGGACTGCAGGCGCTGGAAAAGCGGGAGAGATACTCAGTCTCTGAGATGGGCTCGGTTTTTAATTTAATCACCACATAGATGAATGTTTCTTGCTTTGGCCTGTGGAGCACAGATTCATTTTACATGTGCATAATGTTGGAAACATGGGAAGAAGGCTCACCAACCTCGGAGCTCTTGAAAAGTAGTGGGATTGAGCCTTTTGTATAGAGACGGAGAGTTGTTTAATTGTGATGGGTATCTTAAGATATATAAATAAATCATTAGTATTCTGTCATTCTAAGAATTGAATCAAAACTTGACTTGGTCCATCAACTGGAATTACTGTTTGCCTTAATTTTTAAATTAACAGTAGAGGTGTCTGTTCTCTGACTTTCACTGCTCTTCCTTCGCCCAGCTGCATGTAACTGTTTTCGTAACTAACTTCAGATGTAATGCTCTAAATCCTCTCTTGCTTCCCTTCCCAATTCTAATGCTTTTCTCTTTTCTCTGCTTGCTGTTCTTGGTTTACCTGCGGCAGCCTTCCGAGTACAGCTGCTACCTTGGTTCAGGATCTCGGGCATCCTCAAGAGCCAGCTCTGCTCGGGCCAGTCCAGTGGTGAGCTCCTCTGTTTTTCTTTGTCCCTAAACCGTTTAATTCCTCTGTTCTTCAAGGTCTTTTTCTTGTACAAAGAGGTCACTGTCCTTCATGAGGCAGTTTCTTATGGTATTAATTGGACCTTCTGGGCGACGCTTACAACAAAGAAGGGGTGAACCAGATGGGAAATTACAAAACCAAAGTAATTTCTATGCAGATGCCTATGTTTTTATGATGGAAAGTACACTTTGGATTCATGTGACAATACTAAATTTTTTTTCCTAAGTTGGGCGTAAAGCACATCAGCAAAGGTATTGTGAAAAGGACTGGATTGTTGATGTCAATGCCTCATCTCCTCTGGTTATTAAAATCAGGAAACCGTAAATCTTCCTGCAGCATTCAGGTAATTTCGTTTCTCTACACTGAGCAGTATTTTGGTGTTGTGTTGCTACAAAGCTGCAGGGCTCTCCAGAGCCTGAATTTGAACATATTTGTTGGGCTGTAGATTACCGGGCACTGCAGAGTCTTTACCATGGTGAAGTGCTAGAGGGATCACGTGTACTCAGCATGTCTGGCATCATGAATTCATGAAAAGTAGTCATGGCTGAACAAGGCTCAAGTACTAAAGGTTTGTCCAAGCCTGTGACTGTAGTTGACCAAGACAAGACTTTTTCCTCTGCTTTTTACAGATACAAAGTAATAGTCTTCTGTGTTTTTCAGTGGCATGTTGGTACTTTCTCTTTGATTGTTCCATCTAGCTGTTTACAACTCCGAATATCTTTCCTGATTAATTTCTGAGCAAGGCCTGATAGGGTGGTGACAGTAGCAGAGTGCAGTAGCATGTCTCTTAGAGGAAATGTGCAGCTTACGGTAAACTAGTCTGTAAAACAAAATCAGTCTTCCACGGAGAGTGAGTTTTGAAGTGTTGCACTGAGTTTTGGTAAGCTAGCTTTGCTTTGTGGAAGCGTTCATCCTAGTGAAGTATTAATGTGCTTGTTCTCCTGGGACCTGTCACACGTTGCCTACCACATCCCCAAGATACGAAGTGATGAGGAGGGTGATACTGTAAATTAACGCACACAACGTGCTTCTCTAGTCATAACATCCTATCGCCTTTGTTGCTTTGCTGAGGAGCTGAAACTTAAATGCTGTAAATGTTGCCTTAAGGACTAATGAAAAAGGAATATCTGGATAGGCAAAGAAGCTACCACAGCATGCGATGCGATAAGCTGTAACATGAACATTTGGAGTGTTCCTCTTCAGTAAACACACACGGTCTGCAGTAAGGGATTGCTTTGTATCTGATGTCCCCCATCATGCTGGTTCCCCCTTCAAACGTAGCCTGTGATTTGAAAGCCTGTGCGCTCTGGGTGTTTGCTCCCGTAGTTAGAAACGTGCAGGAGATCTACATCCCGGTGGTGAAAGGTGCCTGAACTCTCCACGCAGGGTTGCTTCTTGTCATCACGCAGGGACTAGGCGAGCCTTTTGATCATCAAGTGAACCCTTTCCTAAGTGGGAAAGAGCTGAATAAACTGGCTGGAGGAAAGAAAATGGAACTGATAGAATAGGGCTCCGTGCTCTGAAGTATTGGTGTTTCTTAAAGACAAGGGTACAGCTGCTTTCTAAAATAATTTTTTTTTTTCTTGAAAAAGAATTTGCACCAGATTATGTATGGCAGCCGGTGAGCTATAAATAGATCAGTATTTTAATTAGTCCCTGAACCTGAGTCCCTGAGCTATGAGTTCTTGCAGTATATATCTTCCATTAGTAATACTTCTTAAATGGCTTGGCAAACTGAAGTTCAGTTATCCTCAAAGCAAAAAATAATCAGAATAACCAGGGATTCCATTAAAGTTCTTTAAGTGTAAGAATTGACTACCCATACATTGATGTTAGTTTCCATTCTGTGTTTTTTGTATGGAGTCTGAGTCATTTGTGCGAGTTGCTTACAATAATCACAAAATGCAGCTTGCCTCTCCTGGGGGCTATAGGGGATTTTTATTTTTTTTTTTTTTAATTCTCTGCTTACACTTTGGACTGTTTATATGCAAGTGGCTGGAGATGGTTAGCCGTGTCAGCATCGACGCTGGAGAGGTGCCAAGCTGAATCTGCTCTGCAAGGAGACAACAGGCACTTTTTAAATTTTTTTTTTCTTTATAATTAGTGGTTTATTGTAGGGCATGAAGAGCTTCCGTTATTTCCGAGGCCTTGAAGAAGAGCTGAGAGTTAAAACACCATAGTGGATCTAAAAGGCACCACTGCAGGGGCTTTGCTTCTCCTAATGCAAGGTAGTACAAGCCTTGTTAACAGGGTGGCATTGCTCTTAAAATTTCTACTTACTACACAGGGTCAAT